>NW_011494664.1:1747836-1748684 GCF_000754665.1 Bison bison bison | reverse complement strand
ACATGTCCAGTTCTAACTGTTGCTTCCTGACCTGCATACAAATTTCTCAAGAGGCAGGTCAGGTGGTCTGGTATTCCCATCTCTTTCAGAATTTTCCACAGTTTATTGTGATCCACACAGTCAAAGGCTTTGGCATAGTCAATAAAGCAGAAATAGATGCTTTTCTGGAACTCTCTTGCTTTTTCCATGATCCAGTGGATGTTGGCAATTTGATCTCTGGTTCCTCTGCCTTTTCTAAAACCACCTTGAACATCAGGAAGTTCACAATTCACATATTACTGAAGCCTGGCTTGGAGAATTTTGAGCATTACTTTACTCACGTGTGAGATGAGCGCAATTGTGTAGTAGTTTGAGCATTCTTTGGCATTGCCTTTCTTTGGGATTGGAATGAAAACTGACCTTTTCCAGTCCTGTGGCCACTGCTGAGTTTTCCAAATTTGCTGGCATATTAAGTGCAGCACTTTCACAGCATCATCTTTCAGCATTTGAAATAGCTCAACTGGAATTCCATCACCTCCACTAGCTTTGTTTGTAGTGATGCTTTCTAAGACTCACTTGACTTCACATTCCAGGATGTCTGGCTCTAGGTCAGTGATCACACCATCGTGATTATCTGGGTCATGAAGATCTTTTTTGTACAGTTCTTCTGTGTATTCTTGCCATCTCTTCTTAATATCTTCTGCTTCTGTTAGGTGCATACCATTTCTGTCCTTTATAGAGCTCATCTTTGCATGAAATGTTCCTTTGGTATCTCTGATTTTCTTGAAGAGATCCCTAGTCTTTCCCATTCTGTTGTTTTCCTCTATTTCTTTGCATTGATCGCCGAACAGACTGGTTCCAAATAGGAA
>NW_011494664.1:1747438-1747736 GCF_000754665.1 Bison bison bison | reverse complement strand
CCAAATAGGAAAAGGAGTACGTCAAGGCTGTATATTGTCACCCTGCTTATTTAACTTATATGCAGAGTACATCATGAGAAACGCTGGACTGGAAGAAGCATAAGTTGGAATCAAGATTGCCGGCAGAAACATCAATAACCTCAGATATGCAGATGACACCACCCTTATGGCAGAAAATGAAGAGGAACTAAAAAGCCTCTTGATGAAGGTAAAAGTGGAGAGTGAAAAAGTTGGCTTAAAGCTCAACATTCAGAAAACGAAGATCATGGCATCTAGTCCCATTACTTCATGGGAAATA
>NW_011494664.1:1741530-1746954 GCF_000754665.1 Bison bison bison | reverse complement strand
CAGGTGGAGGAGGGGACGACAGAGGATGAGATGGCTGGATGGCATCACTGACTCAATGGACGTGAGTCTGAGTGAACTCCGGGAGTTGGTGATGGACAGGGAGGCCTGGCATGCTGCGATGCATGGGGTCACAAAGAGTCGGACACGACTGAGCGACTGAACTGAACTGAACTGATATATATATATAGAGAGAGAGAGAGAGGGAGAGATGTTTTCCTATTTGCTCCCTATATTCATTCAAAACACACACATCATCTTTAGTGTACCAAAAACTTGCAAAATCAATACAAAAAGAAACACATAGGAAAAAATTACTAAAATTTAAAATACAGATGCATAATCTTACCTAAACACACCATAATATGATATAACTGATCAATATCAGAATCTCCAGGAAAGAGGGGCTCCCCCATGAGCATTTCAGTTACCAGACAGCCGATGGCCCACACATCAACAGCCCTGAAAGAAAAGCACGGTGATGTAAAAATCGGGATCCTGATATGTTTCAGTTCAGTTCAGTCGCTCAGTCATGTTGGACTCTTTGCAGTCCCATAGACTGCAGCACTCCAGGCTTCCCTGTCCATCGCCAACACCTAAAATGTTTACTATGACTGAATCTGTTCTGCATATTGTTGCTGTTGTTGTTCAATCACTAAGTCATGTCTAACTCTTTGCCACCTCATGGACTGCAGTGAACCAGGCTTTCCTGTTCTTCACTATCTCCCAGAGTTTACTCAAACTCATGTTCATTGAGTTGGTGATGCCATCTAACCATCTCATCTTCTTCTCCCAGAGTTTACTCAAACTCATGTTCATTGAGTTGGTGATGCCATCTAACCATCTCATCTATCGTTTGTGTATTACTATTTTTGTATTCTTGGTATCAAGAAAAGTAATAGTAAGCCTTAAATTATGCTCTCCCAATTTTTTTCTTTTATAAACTTAAAGTATTAACTTCCAATATTACATAAATCAGATTTCAGGAAACTTCAAGCGTGTGATACAAGGCTTCCAAAGAGTCAAAATGCTTGTTAAGTATACTTTACTCTGGAAATAAGCCTTCTGGGTTTGTTTTCAGAGGCTACTCATTTTTGTTTACACATAATTTGAACAAGGTTCATCAGTCTATCCAACTAGACACTGAAAACAGCATACCAGAACGAGATGGTTACTGGGGACACAAGCAACAAGGAGAACAGAAAGCTAATATGGAGAAAACAGAAAACCTCTCTTAAAGAGCGGTCACAAGAACTTAGACTATTCTGGCATCATTACCGTAGGAACAACTACCTTGAAATTGCTTAAGGCCATAGCTGGTACAGAAATTACAGTATGGCAGTAAAATGAGAGCTCAGAGTAATCAAGAAAATATTAAATGATATATGCTCTAAAAACAGAGAAATTATAGAAAATATTTTAGAACAATTTCTATTGAAACTGGTAAAACCTGCAATCCCTTCTTCTTTGCAGAATTCATTTATGAAGACGATTTGTATTTTTAAAATGGTTCACTTAATTCCATTTCTACACCCACCCTTGCCCACTCTACTCAGCCTCAATGCCAGTGTCAGACTTACCTAATCAATGTTACCTCTCTTTACAAGTGATAAATATATCTATTTCTAACTTACTATTAAAAACAGACCATTTACTCACCTTGATTTCTCTACCTCTAAAATAATCATACTCATACCAACCCGTTTCACAAGAATGTTTAAAAGGGAAACACAAAAATGATTACAAATCACTTTCTAAAGTTTTCCAAACTGAAAACTTCCTTTCAGTATTAGAGGGATTTTTTTTTTTCTTAATGTAAGAAGTGGGATTTATTTAGAGAAACACACTCCACAGACAAGGGTGCGGGCCATCGCAGAGGGCAAGTGTTGAGTCACTAAGTCATGTCTGACTCTTTGAAACCCCAAGGACTGTAGCCACCAGGTTCCTCTGTCCATGGGATTTCCTAGGCAAGAGTATTGGAGTGGGGTGCCGTTTCCTTCTCCAGAGGATCTTCCCAAACCAAGGTATTGAACTCATGGCTCCTATATTGACAGGCAGATTCTTTACTGCTGAGCTACCAAGGAAGCCCAATTAGAGGGATTGTCATTATATTGAAAACATATTCCACTTTATCAAAAAAAGAGAGTCAAGTCTGCCCTCTGCACCCCCACCTTGCTGACGACATCTTACTTGCCATACTTGACATCACCAACCAACAGCTCTGGAGCTCTATACCATCGCGTTGCCACGTAATCAGTATACACCTCCCCAGGAGCTGCCAGTGTCCGTGCAAATCCAAAATCACATAGCTTGACAACGCCAGACTGGGAGACTAATATGTTCTCTGGCTTAATATCTCTGTGTATAATCTATGAGATAAAAAGCAGAGTATGAAATATATTGATCAGCACGTCAAGTTAAGCGAGTTAACTTTTTTTTAGCACTTGTTATGTGCAGGGCACTGGCTTTGTCCCTATAATGAAGACAGATAAAAGCAGATAAAGTTGTTCCTGCGTTTAAAGAACCTGAGACCTAGCTGGGGAAAAAAGAACATTTATGCTTGAAATTTTATTTAAACGATTAATGATATTGGATGAAATATATGTTGCTGTTGTTGTTCAGTCACTAAGGCATGTCCAACTCTTTGTGACCCCAAAGACTGTGGCATACCAGGTTCCTCTGTCCTCCACTATCTCCTGGAGTTCACTCAAATTCATGTCCACTGAATTAGTGATGCTATCTAACTATCTCATCCTCTGCCAGCCCCTTCTTCTTTGCCTTCAATGAATTTCCAATCAATTGCTCTAATAATGAGGGCTCTCAAGACTAAGAGAATAAAGCTATCACTGAAGACTGCGGTGGTCAGGGAAAATTTTTGAGGAAAAAGGTGGGCTCTAAGACAGGTGTTTAACACTAGTGTGACCTAGATAAATGTAGAAATGAAAGGGCAATCCAAGTGAAGGGGACAAAAAGAGCAAAAGAGTGAGAATGGGAGTAGACCAGTAGCCACTAGGGAAATGTTTTTCCTGGAATAGAGGTTACTTACTAGGTTATGCCTCAACTGCCAGCCTGGGAAGTCTGAGCTCATGTCAAGGTGATGGGAACCCATGGGAACCCATGACATGACCCATATGGTGTTTAAAGAAGATACTGAACATTTAAAGAAGATAAAGCATGAACAAGATAAAGCAAAGAGGGCAACTAGAAGTGGGGAGAAGGGCAGTGGGACAAATAGGAGGTGAAAGATTGAGGGTGTGAGGAGAAGAGGACAACAGAGGATGACATGGTTGGATGGCATCACCAACTCAAGGGACATGAGTCTGAGCAAATTCCAGGAGATGGTGAAGGACAGGAAAGCCTGGCATGCTGCAGTCTGTGGGGTTTCAAAGACCTGGACGTTTCTTAGCAACTGAACAACAAAAACAAAAGGCCTACGCTAGTCTGGTGCTCAAAGGAATGGAAAGGAAGAGGTGGAGCGTGGGAATATTCTAAATCAACAGAATTTAGGAAGTAATCTCAGACACTTTCCTTAAACCTGGGAATCTAAAAGAATGGTGGGTCCATTAACAAAAATAGAAGAGTCTAGAGAAGGTTAATTTTGGTTAAGAATAATTAGCAGTTTAGTTTCAGCAATATGTGTTTTTAGGTGGATTTCTGAGCACCCAAGTGGAGGCATACATCAAGCAATTATAAATATAAAGAGGCAAAAAATATAAATTTTTACATTTGTAAAAATTATAAATGTAAAAAAGGTCAGTTAGTTATAAAAGAGAGACTATGGAAAGAGAAAAGAGGACACTGGGAAACAATAGTAGAAATTCTAGACCTAGGCAAAACAAATTATTAGGTCTAATTCTCTAATACAAGTAAATTTTATTTTGAAAATTTTGAAAATATATTTATTGTAAACTCTTGGAGGACCAGAAACTGGCACTGCTGAGCATTTTGCATAGGCTAAAGTTAGTAGCATAGCTACTAACTTCTATTATATCCTAGATATCCACAGTAAAGGCTAGTTAATAACATGCATAGCTCAAGCATATAGAGTTGAAGTAAACTGATGTCTGTAACTTACTTTCAAATAATGCATAAATAAATCAGGCAGATTAATAAGTAGACAAATGGAAGAAAAGATGAATAAATATTTCATAAAACAAATATAACAAAATGTTAGCAAGTATAGAATCCAGCGATAGATATATGGGTGTTCACTGTATATTCTCCCAACTTTCCAACTTTATAAATTATTATTTAAACTGAATACTTACATTGTGACTGTGACAAAATCCAATCCCATTGATAACCTGAAACAAATACTTTTGAACTAGTTGGTAGTCTAGTCCATTTGGAGAGAGCTCCAGGTCATCAAGAACTGTATGGTCAACAAATTCAAAGACTAGGTACCATCGCTTTTTTTTCTTACATACTTCCAACAAATTCACCAGATTTTCATGCCTTAGTTGCTATCAAAAAAAAAAAAAGTGAAAAATAATTTTTTTGAGGACGAAATTATTAGTAATAGTCACAGTCTAAAACAGATCTCAGCACAAGAAAAACATCTAAATAAAATGCATAAACAGTATAAATTGTGAAACTATATCCTGGCTTTTAAAATATGGTAAAAGACCTTACTGCTCCATTCTCCTCTCAGAGAACACAACAAAGCCAATAAGAAAAAGAAGGGTAGCTTCATCTTTGATGAAATTAAGAATGATCTAGGACCCCAACCCCCAAAAAATGAGGTGGCGCCATCAAGGTCAAACAGGAGTCTAGGGAGATACCATAAGATTATCTGTGGTTACAAAGCTGGCAGAGCAGAGTTTTCCAAAGCTGATGACATACCCTAAAAAGAAAAACAAAACCAAAAAAATACCCTTCTTTGATATAATGAGAACAGGGTTCACAGACTGTCAGTGAAAGCGTCCTAAGAACTGAATGGCACCAGGAAACAAGAGGGGAGGGGTGAACAGTCCCATAGAAACTCATCTGCTAGAAGCAGTCTGTCAGTGAAATCAAATGGAAGGCAAAACGATTCATTATGAACAAACCTGCAATTACAAGTTTCAGAGAAATTAAGGAGAACGTAAATAAATCCCATACTAGGGCTTCTGTTGTTAGGAATGTCACTGTGAACCAGGGTGGATTCCTGCTAGCCTGGAACAAGACCATGGCTACTCCTGAAAATGAACGTCCTTCAAAGAGCTGGCCCAGAAGGGTCTCACTTTGTTGCAAGATAAGAAACAATCAAAAAGGAACAAATTCAGAATCTATTCAGAGATACTCTGTAATGTAATATGGGAAAATAATATTTTTAAATGATTGTATGTATATGTATAACTTATACATATATAAGTGTATAATAATACACTTATAATAATAATATATATAATTATATATATTTATATATAATTATATAATATATAAATA
>NW_011494664.1:1728560-1741430 GCF_000754665.1 Bison bison bison | reverse complement strand
AAAAATATATATAATCATATAATAATATATAATAAGTGTATAATGATTCACTTTGCTGTACACCAGAAACTGACAGAACATTTTAAATCAACTATTTGTTGTTGTTTAGTCACTGAGTTGTGTCCGACTCTTTGCGATCCCACAGACTGTAGCACATCAGGCTCCTCTGTCCTCCACTATTTCCCAGATTTTGCTCAAACTAATATCCATTGAGCCAGTGATGCCATTCAACCATCTCAACCTCTCTTGCCCCCTACTCCTCCTGCCCTCAATCTTTTGCACCATCAGAGTCTTCTCCAATGAGTCAGTTCTCATCGTGTGGCCAAAATATTGGAGCTTCAGCTTCAGCATGAGTCCTTCCAATGAATATTTAGGGTTGATTTCCTTTATAATTGATTGGTTTGATATCCTTGTAGTCAAGGAGACTCTCAAGAGTCTTCTCCAGGACCACAGTTAGAAGGCATAAATTCTTCAGCACTCAGCATTCTGTATGATCCAGCTCTCACATCCATGCATTACTAATGGAAAAAACATCAGTTCAGATCAGTTACTCAGTCGTGTCTGACTCTTTGTGACCCCGTGGACTGCAGCATGCCAGGCCTCCCTGTCCGTCACCACTCCTAGAGTTTACTCAAACTCACGTCCATTGAGTCAGTGATGCCATCCAACCATCTCATCTTCTGTCGTCCCCTTCTCCTCCTGCCCTCAATCTTTCCCAGCATTATGGTCCTTTCAAATGAGTCAGCTCTTCTCATCAGGTGGCCAAAGTATGGGAGTTTCAGCTTCAGCATCAGTCTTTCCAATGAATATTCAGGACTGATTTCCTTTAGGATGGACTGGTTGGATCTCCCTGCAGTCCAAGGGACTCTCAGGAGTCTTCTCCAACACCACAGTTCAAAAGCATCAATTTTTTGGCACTCAGCTTACATCGTAGTCCAACTCTCACATCCATACATGACTACTGGAAAAACCATAGCTTTGATGAGATGGACCTTTGTAGGCAAAGTAATGTCTCTGCTTTTTAATATGATAAGTTGGTCATAACTTTTCTTCCAACGAGCAAGCATCTTTTAATTTCATGGCTGCAGTCACCATCTGCAATGATTTTGGAGCCCCCCAAAATAAAGTCTCTCACTGGTTCCATTGTTTCCCCATCTATTTGCCATAAAGTGATGGGACCAGATGCCATAATCTTAGTTTTCTGAATGTTGAGTTTTAAGGCAACTTTTTCACTCTCCTCTTTAAAGAGGCTCTTTAGTTCTTCTTCACTTCCTGCCATAGGGTGGTGTCATCTGCATATCTGAGGTTACTGATATTTCTCCCAGCAATCTTGATTTCAGCTTGTGCTTCATCCAGCCTGGTATTTCTCATGATACACTCTGCATAGAAGTTAAATAAGCAGGGTGACAATATATAGCCTTGATGAACTCCTTTCCTGATTTGGAACCAGTCTGTTGTTCCATGTTCAGTTCTAACTGTTGCTTCTTGACCTGCATACAGATTTCTCAAGAGGCAGGTCAGGTGGTCTGGTATTCCCCTCTTTCAGAATTTTCCACAGTTTGTTGTGGTCCACACAGTCAAAGGCTTTGGCATAATCAATAAAGCAGAAGTAGATGTTTTTCTGGAACTCTCTTGCTTTTTCAATGATCCAGCGGATGTTGGCAATTTGATCTCTTGTTCCTTTGCCTTTTCTAATTCCAGCTTGAACACCTGGAAGTTCATGATTCACATACTGTTGAAGCCTGGCTTGGAGAATTTTGAGCATTACTTTACTAACATGTGAGATGAGTGCAATTGTGTGGTAGTTTGACCATTCTTTGGCACTGCCTTTCTTTGGGGTTGGAATGAAAACTGACCTTTTCCAGTCCTGTGGCCACTGCTGAGTTTTGCAAATTTGCTGGTATATTGAGTGCAGCACTTTCACAGCATCATCTTTTAAGATTTGAAACAGTTCAACTGGAATTCTATCATCTCCATTAGCTTCCTAGTGGAGATATGATGCTTCCTAAGGCCCACTTGACTTCACAATCCAGGATGTCTGGCTCTAGGTGAGTGATAACACCATCGTGATTATCTGGATCATGAAGATCTTTTTTGTATAGTTCTTCTGTGTATTCTTGCCACCTCTTCTTAATATCTTCTGCTTCTGTTAGATCCATACCATTTCTGTCCTTTATTGTGCCTATCTTTGCAGGAAATGTTCTCTTGGTATCTTTAATTTTCTTGAAGAGATCTCTAGTCTTTCCCATTCTATTGTTTTCCTCTGTTTTTTGCACTGATCACTGAGGAAGGCTTTCTTATCTCTCCTTGCTATTCTTTTGAACTCTGCATTCAAAGGGTATGTCTTTCCTTTTCTCCTTTGCCCTTTGCTTCTCTTCTTTTCACAGCTATTTGTAAGGCCTCCTCAGACTGCCATTTTGCCTTTTTGCATTTCTTCTTCTTAGGGATAGTCTTGATCACTGCCTCCTGTATAATGTCACAAACCTCCATGCATAGTTCTTTAGACACTCTGTCTATCAGATCTAATCCCTTGAATCTATTTGTCACTTCCACTGTATAATCCTAAGGGATTTGATTTAGGTCATACTTGAATGTTCTAGTGGTTTTCCCTACTTTTTAAAATTTAAGTATGAATTTGGCAATAAGGAGTTCATGATCTGAGCCACAGTTAGTTCCCAGTCTTGTTTTTGTTGACTGTATAGAGCTTCTCCATCTTTGGCTGCAAAGAATATAATCAATATGATTTTGGTATTGACCATCTCGTGATATCCATGTGCAAAGTCTTCTCTTGTGTTGTTGGAAGAGGGTGTTTGTTATGACCAGTGCGTTCTCTTGGCCAAACTCTATTAGCCTTTGCCCTGCTTCATTCTGTACTCCAAGGCCAAATTTGCCTGTTACTGCAGGTGTTTCCTGACTTCCTACTTTTCCATTCCAGTCCCCTATAATGAAAAGGACATCTTTTGGGGGTGTTAGTTCTAGAAAGTCTTGTAGGTCTTCACAGAACCATTCAAATTCAGCTTCTTCAGCATTACTGGGTGGGGCATAGACTTGGATTACTGTGATATTGAATGGTTTGCCTTGGAAATGAACAGAGATCATTCTGTCATTTTTGAGATTGCATCCAAGTACTGCATTTTGGACTCTTTTGTTGACTATGATGGCCACTCCATTTCTTCTGAGGGATTCTTGCCCATAATAGTAGATACAGTAGTCATCTGAGTTAAATTCACCCATTCCAGTCCATTTTAGTTTGCTGATTTCTAAAATGTCGATGTTCAATCTTGCCATCTCCTGTTTGACCACTTCTAATTTACCTTGATTCATGGACCTAACATTCCAGGTTCCTATGCAATATTGCTCTTTACAGCATCGAACTTTACTTCTATCACCAGTCACATCCACAATTGGGTGTTGTTTTTGCTTTGGCTCTGTCTCTTCATTCTTTCTGGAGTTATTTCTCCACTGATCTCCAGTAGCATGTTGGGTACCTATTGACCTGGGGAGTTCATCTTTCAGTGTCCTATCTTTTTGCCTTTTCATACGGTTCATGGGGTTTTCAAGCCAAGAATACTGAAGTGGTTTGCCATTCCCTTCTCTAGTGGACCACGTTTTGTCAGAACTCTCCACCATGACCTGTCTGTCTTGGGTGGCCCTACACGACATGGCTTAGTTTCATTGAGTTAGACAAGGCTGTGGTCCTTTGACTATACTGACATTTGTTAGAAAAATGATGTCTCTGCTTTTTAATATGCTGTCTAGGTTTGTCTCAGATGGTAAAGAGTCTTCCTGTAAACACAGGAGACCCAGGTTCGATCCCTGGGTGGGGAAGATCCCCTGGAGAAGGGAATGGCAACCCACTCTAGTATTGTTGCCTGGAGTATTCCATGGAGAGAGAAGCCTGGTGGGCGACAGTCCATGGAGTAGCAAAAAGTCATACACGACTGAGCAATTATCATTTTCATACTTTCCTTCCAAGAAGCAACGTCCTTGAATTTCATGGCTGTAGTCACCATCCATAGTGATTTTGGAGCTCAGGAAAACAAAATCTGTCACTGTTTCCACTTTTTCCCCTTCTATTTGCCATGAAGTGATGGGACCAGATGCCATGATCTTAATTTTTTGAATGCTGTGTTTCAAAACAGCTTTTTCAATCTCCTCTTCCACCCTCAACAGGCTTTTTAGTTCCTCTTCACTTTCTGCCATTAGAATGATATTCCTTGCATATCTGAGGTTGTTGATATTTCTCCCAGCAATCTTTATTTCAGCCTGGCATTTCACAGGATATACTCTGCATATAAGTTAAATAGGCAGGGTGACAATAGATAACATTGTGTGCTCCTTTACCAATTTTGAAACAGTCAGTTGTTCTGTGTTTGGTTCTAACTGTTGCTTCTTGACTCACTTACAGGTTTCTCTGGAGACAGGTAAGGTGGTCTGGTACTACCATCTCTGTAAGAATTTGTCACTGTTCTGTAATCCATAGAGTCAAATGCTTTAGCATAGTCAATGAAGCAGAAGTAGATGTTTTTCTGGAATTCCCTTGTTTTCTCCATGATCCAACAAATGCTGGCAATATGATCTCTGATTCCTCTGCTTCTTTGAAACCATCTTGTAAACTATAAGTTCTCAGGTCATGTACTGCTAAAGCCTAGCTTGAAGGATTTTGAATACAACCATGCTAGCATGTGAAATAAGCAAAATTGTACAGTAGTTTGTACATTCTTTGGCATTGCCCTTCTTTGGGATTAGAATGAAAACTGAACTTTTACAGTTCTGGCCACTGCTGGGTTTTCCAATTTTGCTTACATATTGAGTTCAGGACTTTGACAGCATCATCATTTAGGGTCAAGAAGCAGCAGTTAAAACCAGAGACAGAACATCTGACTGGTTAAAAATTGGGAAAGGAGTACAAGAAGGCTGTATACTGTCACCCTGCTTATTTAACTTATATGCAGAGACATCAAGTAAAATGCCAGGCTGAATGAATCACAAGCTGGAATCAAGATTTCTGGGAAAAATGTCAATAACCTCAGATATGCAGATGACACCACTCTAAAGGCAGAAAGTAACGACGAACTAAAAAGCCTGTTGAGGAGAGTGAAAGAAGAGATTGAAAAAGCTGGTTGAAACTCAATATTCAAAAAACTAAGATCATGGCATCCAGTCCCATCACTTCATGGCAAATAGAAGGGGAAAAAGTGGAAACAGTGACAGATTTTATTTTCCTGGGTTCTAAAATCACTGTAGATGGTGACCACAGCCATGAAACTCAAGGACACTTGCTCTTTGGAAAAAAAGCTATGACAAACCTAGACAGCACATTAAAAAGCAGAGACATCGTTTTTCCAACAAAGGTCCATCTAGTCAAAGCTATGGTTTTTCCAATAGTCATGTACGGATGTGAGAGTTGGACCATAAAGAAATCTGAGTGCCAAAGAATTGATGCTTTTGAACTGAGGTGGTGAAGACTCTTGAGAGTCCCTTGGATAGCAAGGAGATCAAACCAGTCAATCCTAAAGGAAATCAACCCTGAATATTCATTGGAAGGACTAAAACTGAAGCTGAAACTGCAATACTTTGGCTACCTGATGCAAAGAACTAATTCATTGGAAAAGATCCTGATGCTGGGAAAGATTGAAGGCAAAGGAGAAGAGGGCAGCAGAGGATGAGATGGTTAGATAGCATCATCAACTCAATGGATGTGAATTTGAGCAAACCCTGGGAGATAGTGGAGGACAGAGGATCCTGGCATGCTACAGTACGTATCCACAAAGCATTGGACACAACTTAGTGTCTGAGCAACAACAACAAAATGCACCTAACAAGAAAGAATCAAACTATATGATGCAAAAATTGAGAAGTGCAGGGAGAAATACATGAATCTTCTATCATAGTTGGAAATGTCAACATTTTCAGAAATAGATCTAAGTAGGCAGGTAATCAGTAAGGCCTGAGTTGAACTCAAGAACACAATCCAACAACTGGGTAGAACTGCCATCTATAGACTACTTCATCCAACAACAGAAGAAGTAACTTTTTTCTCAACCTCATGTGGAATATGCACCAAGATATACCACTCTGTGGGCCACAGAACACAGTAACAAATTGAAACAAAGAAATCATGCAATGCCTTCTGTCAGATCAAATGAAATTAAACTGTAAATCAATAACACAGAGATAACTGGAAAATCTCAAAATAGGTGGAGATTGAACAATATACTTCTTAATTAAATTAAAACACAGGCTATCTGTTTCATATTATCCCCCATCCCCCTCTCTCTTCCTCTATTGCTCTGCTTTTCTTACTAACAGACCAAAGCTGAGATTCAGACTTCATTAGAGAAGGCATGGCTGCCATAGCAATGTACAGACTGCCAGCGGTGAAGACATGTGCCACAGGACGTCAGCCAGCCACGTGGAGAAAGTGCAGGTGCACCAGAGGTGTTCCATGAATGATGCTGATACAAGCTACCAAGTCCACCATGTGATCTGCTCCCTTCATGACAAAAAAAGGACCCACCAGGAAGGGAAGCCTCTACTGACAATGCCTAAAATCATACAAGCTGGCAAAAGGAGAACTGTTTGCAGAGGCCCCCTCCAGTTTCACAAAGCAGAGCAAAAAGGAGTGATTCAAAGCTGAAAGTTGATATATGGCACAGTAGCCCATGAACATAGAAGAAAAAAAATCTTGGGAACAAAACGTCTTCACTCTAGCCTCAAATTATTCCTAAAAAAAATAATGTTTCAAATGTAATGTCCAGAGGAAAAAATAAAGATAACCAGGGCATGCAAAGAAATGTTACTATAAGTAAAAAAAAAAAAAAAATCAGAAGATAAAGTTAATCAAAACAGATGCAATATGAGTTCAGATATTGGAATTATCAGATATAAGCGACTATGCATAAAAAGTCAATGTCAAAAAACTGAGGGAACCTGAAACCATAAAAAGTGATACAATAGATTTGAACCCAAAGAAAAATTCTAGAACAGAAAAGTTCTAGAAAATTTCTGAATGTTAGTGCCACCAAGCACCCTTAAGGGTACCCTCAAGAGCCTCATTTAAGCAAACATAACTTCTCTCAGAGGGTAAGATAACATCATCCAAAAACTCTATAGAACTTTTAGAAATTAATACTGGCATATCAAGAGATAAGACTCAATCAAAAACCAAGAGAAAAAAACAGACAATGGAAATAAACATGTGGGAGATCTATTTACTGGACACAGACTTTAGAAAAGCCTGTGATTTAAATAGAAAGCAAAATAGAGGGTCTGGCAGCAAAATGGAAATTATAGGGAAAAAAATCAAATAAAAAATTAGAACATTAAAATATGTCTTTAAGAAATCAGTGGGTGAGCTTAACAATAGATTAGATATAGCTGAAACAGAACTACTGAACTGGGGCTTCCCTGGTGGCTCATTGGTAAAGGATGCCAATGCAGGAGACGGGAGTTCGATCCCTGATCGAGAAAGATCCCACATGCCTCGCAGCATCTAAGCCTGTGTACCACAACTGCTGAGCCTGTGCCCTAGAGCCTGGGAGCTGAAACTCTTTGAGTCCACAAGCCACAAGTACTGAGTGCCCTAGAGCCCATGCCTCACTAGAGAAAAGCCCACGCAGCAATGAAGACCCAATACAGTCAGAAACAAATAAAATTTTAAAAAAGAACTACTGAACGGAGGATAGGTCAAAAGAAAATCTGTAGAATGAAGCAAGGGAAAACAAAAGGATGAAAAACACAAAAGAATATAAGACACATATAAGGAAGGTCTCATATATGAAACTGAAATCTTATATGGAAAAGAGAAAGAATGGGACCGTAGCAATATATGAAACAATAATAGCTGAGCATCTTCTAGAAGTGACAAATGACATTATTTTATAGATGCAAGGGCCATAAAATCCAAGCAAGATAAATATAAAGAAACCCACACTTAGGCATATTATTGTAAAAGTGTTGAAAGCCAAAGTCAAAGAGAAAGCTTCAATGCACCCACTAAGGAATGTCTGACCTTTCAATAGAAGCAATGCAAATGAAAGCCAGCAGAACAGTGTAATGTTATCTTGAACATATCAAATGTAACTAACTGCCAACATAGAGTTCTATATCCTGTGAAAACACTCTCTTAAACAGAAAGCAAAGACTTTTTTTGAAAGACAAACACAAACGGACAACATTCCTTACTAGCTTCAAAGAAAATAAAAGGACATGATTTAAGTACAAGAAAAATGATCCAAGATGGAAGCTCAGAAATGTAGGAATAATTGATAAATAACGGAAAAGACAAATATTAGGTATTTATTAAAGGAATAAGAATCTTACATAGTACATACTCAGATCACAGGGCAATTGTGTTAAAACTAAATAATCTAGGGAGAAAAACCTAGAAATTTTCCACACGTTTGGAAATGAAGGAAAATGAGAAAACATTTTGCACGGCTAATCAAAATTTCTAGGACACATACAAGCTATTCTTAGAAGGAAAATGACAGCCTTAAATGCATATATGAGAAAAAAAAAACAACCTAGAAATAAAAGAAGTTAAGCGTATAACTCAAAAGATTAGAGAAAAGAACTATAAAATAACCCACCCAAAATAAGTAGAAGGTATAAAATGCTAAAGAACAAAAATTAATGAAATAGAAAAGAAATACACAACAAGAAAGACCAACAAAGCCAAACACTGGTTCTTTCTAAAGACAAAACGGATAAACTTCCAGTTAGATTGATGTGGGTGGGGTGGAGGAGGGAGTTAACATAGCAGGTCTGAGATTTTTATCCTTAGAAAGTTGGCTTGCAAAGTGAGCCCTTGGCTTGTACCTAGGTACTTGGATTTCAGAAGTGTTCCTTCATTTCTAGAACTGATAAAGTGACTCATGGTGCAAACAATATGGTGTATGCTGAATACCTGCAGTTCTACTAAGAGTCTGGAATTTTGGTGCAAGCAAAGCAGGGAGTACCTCTATGACAAGCCCCGTAAAAAAAACTCGGCACTGAGTCTCTAATGAATTTCCTCACTAGACAATCACACATAGTGTCATAACTCATTGCTGGAGGAAATTAGCGCATCCTGTGTTAAGCCACTGGGAGAAAAGTGACAGATTTCCTCTGAAATTCACCCCATGTGCCTTTTCCCTTTGCTGATTTTACTGTATATCTTTTTACTTTAACAAGTCATAGCCAAGAGTACAACTATTTGCTGAGTGCTGTGAGTCCTCCTAATCACTGAAACTTGGGATGGTCTTTAAGACTCCCAACACAGCTGTTGGTAAATAGATAGGCAGACAGATAGAGAGAGGGACAACAAATACTTTTAAAATTATGTTCTGGGACTTCTCTGGTGGCCCAGTGACTAAGACTCTGGGCTCCCAATGTGTTGGAGACCTGGGTTCGATCCCTGGTCAGGGAACTAGATTCCACATGCCACAACTAAAGATCCTGCCTGCTTGCAGTAACTAAGACCTGGAGCATCCAAATAAATAAATAAATAATAAAAAATTGTGTTATGGATAAATGAAAACTCAGATGTAATCCTTCTGTTTATTACCAAATGAGAAACAAAAATCTATACTTTAAACTTACTTATGGAAATAAAACAAATATTTAAAAAGCACTTTCTAAAACTGTTGACCAAGAAACAACTCTTTTTTTTTTTTCAATTCAATATACATGTTTACTCACCTTTAGTAACTTGATTTCTCGCATGGCAATTTTTTTAACCATTTTATCATCATCACTTTCTAAGAACTTCTTGATGGCCACAATTCTTCCACTATCTTTATTCCTACACTTCATCACCATTCCATAGCTCCCTTCTCCAACCAATCCTAGGTTCTCATATTTTTCCATTTTAATTCAAAACCACCAGGAATTTTTCTCTCTGTGGGAACCGAAATATGGCATTAATTATGTTGAATACATTAATTCCTCTACCCTCCCAAATTAATTCTTCCCCACCTGTTTTCCATATTAGAGCAGACACTGCATTTATAGCTGTCCTCTGTATTTATTCCCATCTAAGCTATGTTTTCAAAATATTCACATACATTTCATAATAGACAAGGCAAGTGGAACTGAAGCCATTAACTTCAAATTTAAATAACTGAATGTCATGTTAATGAAATCTCAATATATTTTTAATGCAGATAAAGCAATGCTTGAACTATTATACAAAACAATTACAGTCTACCTTAGAAAAATACAATTCCTTTTCACTCAGATGTGAAAACCAAGTGAATCTGGTTTTAGTGAAGATAAAATTTATTTTTTTACATCAGGTTTAAAAGATCAAAATTGAGGATCTTTATAGTCTTTCTACTCAGTCGAGGGAAATATTACCAAGTTAACACTAACAACTTCTGATAAACTTTTTTTTTTTAACTTTTCTTACCATAGTAATTAAATTCTTACATTGAACATACTAAATAACAGTCACACAGTATGTAAGAAGATTTTTAAAAATTAAATGTTAATGTTCCAAATATTGTATTTCAAAAATCCTTTTAATGATTAATCACTAGAAGTATGATTATTTGAATTTTGTGTTTAGAATTATTTTACATCACATTATATGACATTTTCTGAAAAAAGGCAATCCTAACAAATTCTGTCTTACTTTACCAATGATTGGTGAAGGACTAGCAACCATTCCACTTGATATTTTCGAATAGAAAGAAACTTTTCAGTCCAGATACAGTTAGGTTTTAATTCATAAGTTTTGATTGTCAAGAAATATAAAAACTAATAAACTACAACCTCAAAGTTAAATTTATTTTTACATGTGTTTTGGAAATTAAATTCCAGAAGCAGAAAATAAAAAATATTGCTTTTAATTCCAATGTGATTCTAAAAGTTTTGGGAGGAAAAAAAGTCTTTGGTACTATATTCCAGCTTCCCTGGTGGCTGAGAAATAATCACCTGCCAGTGCAGGAGACACAAGTTCAATCCCTGGGTTGGGAAGATCTCCTGGAGAAGGAAATGGCAACCCACTCCAGATTCTTGCCTGAAAAAGAAAATCCCATGGACAGAAGAACCTGATGGGCTACAGTGCATGGGGTCACAAAAGAGTCAGACACGACTTAGCTACTACACAACAAAATATATATTCAAATGATGATTCATAATTGAAATTTTTTAACCTGACAACATAGAAACACTCATTCATAAAACTCGGAAAGAAACAAATTCTTACCTATAACATTAGTTGTGTACTTATGGCAATCTAAAATTAATTTACCCACCCAGACTGTGAAGTGTGATATTTTCCTTTCTTCCCTATTGGTACACTAATGACTAAGACAAATATTCTCTTTGTTCTAGCAAACTGTGAAAACCCAATGTATACATTTTCATCAGTTTACATTTGACAATTTAGGATATATATATATATATATATATACACCAGCTATTTTTGTCCTTGGTATGATAAGCCTAAAGTCTAGTCTTTAGTAACATATGCTGTCTTAGTGATAGGAAAAAAATTAAGGAAAGAAGAAAGAGAGAATTACACTGATAATTTTTTCCAAACACTGACATTTTATTTGAAAGTTAATAGACAGAGGTTAAATGAAATATATATATATATGTTGATAAACATGGAAAATCAGAAGATTGATCTTCGAAAGGAGAAAAAATAAATCCCAGTCAACACCAACCCAATTATGTCATTATTTTACTACCAGCTCTGATAGGAGGTTCTCCCATAAACTGTCCCTGACACTAACTTGCCATACATTTGACATTTTAACTTCCATTTAACTTCTATTAACTATTTTAAAATAAAATGTCAGTGTTTGAAAAAAATCAATGTAATTCTCTCTCTTTCCTTAATTTTTTTTCCTTCCACTAAGACGGCATATTTTATTAAGGACTAGACTTTAGGCTTATTATACCAAGGACAAAAATAGCTGGAATCTATAACTTGAACCATTTAAAAAAAATTTGTAATTGGTGTCCTCAATATTTGGAAATGCAAAGTGAACAAAATTAAAATTACCTTAAGCATGTCACAAGCTAACATTCTGCAAGTTAACTAATCCACATGTACTCTCCAATCAGCTGCACACTGGGTCACGGTACATTGAACACACTTGCTTTTTCAAGTGGCACTGCCCACAAATACCTTAACAGTATCAAGGCTGAAAAAGCTTCTTGTTTTGTGAAACGGTTACTCATAAACCATAACTTCTCATGCCTTCTACTTGTAAATGTAAAGGGTGATACAAACTAAAAGGAAATCTGACCAATTGGCAATGCGGTAGCTCTGGACATATGCCAAGGAAGCATAGGGTTCTTCTACCAATAATTTAGATAATAAAAATAACGCTGTTTTATTGTGTTAAAGACACAAATCTATTATAGGTGAAAGAACGAGATAATTGAAGCTTTAAAAAGTATTGTACTTACTGTTTGTTTTAAATCTTTCCGCGTGGAAAGTCCCAAAGGTTTTCAACTTGGAGACAAAATTGAGGTGAAGAGCATCTTCTTCGCAGGTCTAAAAGATGCTGACTAGCAAACTAGCAATTCCACAGCTGTCTTTATTTCTTCTGCGGACGCAGTCACGGGTCCCAGGTGAAGCAGGCAGGTAGGCAGATTGGCCTCAACCCGCCGCAAGCTTACACTCAGAAGAACCGCGGGCCGCATGCTGTCGTCGTCAAGGCAACGACCTCACTCTGTCCCCAACCATAGGCACAAAGTCTCCAGAGAGAGATACGGCCGGGGTCGAAATGCGTCCACGGCAGGCACCAACACCTGTTAAGGCCAAGGCCTGTACGGAAATTAGCGAAGGTGAGAGGGCACCGCCCCGCAGCTCTTAAGATGCTTGGTCCTTGTAGTCAGTGAAACGGCTCAGCTCTGGCAAGCCCTAAG
>NW_011494664.1:1724204-1728457 GCF_000754665.1 Bison bison bison | reverse complement strand
TGATTGTTGGGGCTCTGTCGTCAAGATCTCTGATTGGCTTGGCATCACCCATCCAGCCAGTTCACCTGGGGCTCGGCTCTCGGTCTAATCTCTGATGCGCAGACGCTAGTATCAGCATACACCTACGTCCTCAAGTAAGGGAGCACCTTTCCTTCTTTCCTTCGGTGGGAGATCTCTCCTCTAGACTGGGAGCAACAAGCGATTCTGGTGCTCACGGAGAGGCTAAAAGTGGTGGTGGTTTTGTAGGATTGGGTGAAAATGGAAGGGAGAAACCGTGAAAATAGTGCGATGAAGCGTTCTTCAAACTCCTCCACTGAGCCGGGAAGTGGGCTCTGCAGCCCTCGCCCGGGAATGTTCGGGCTTGGAAGCGATTCGACGCTTCCTTTCCGGTCTGGGCAGTGGGGCCAGTGGGGGACAGGTAGATGAGAGTGACAATATAGGAGGTGATAAGTAAACGAGGCAAGGTGAAGGTAGGTAAGTGACGACAGAACTGACGTTAGAAGGGACCTTGGGGAGGACAGCCTGGGCACTGAAAGTGAGGGAAATACTTTGGAGATAACGAAAGGGGAAGGGAGGACAGGGATGAAATAACAGGAAAGTGGCTAAGACGGTTGGGGAACTAAAAGACATGAGCAATACTGGCATATGACAGACAGCCAAGCAGGGTGCAGTTAGGAATGCTATGTTTAAGGCAAAGACTAAGTCAATCCATGATTAGGCAAAACTGGTAGGTCAGAATCATGCAGATGCTTAAGTCACACACACACACACAAAACAGGGTTTTTCCTCATTCCTTACCTCTGCAAGGTAAGGTATGAGGATGCCTTAACCTGTTATTTTCACATTAAATCATAAAAACCATTTTATAATGGAATTTGGTCTCTGTAATTCCTTGATCCAGTTAGGAGTGTGTCCTGGATAGCAGAGCTACTAAAAACTGAATTGTACACTTTAAAGGGGTGAATTTTATGTATGTGAATGATATTGCAATAAAACAATAGACATACAGGAGGAGAAGAAATTCATAGCTGGCCCAGAAATCTTTTTCAGTAAATTTATATATTTTAGCTTTGAGCAGCCCAATTCTTTCTCACCTTAGCAGTCATCTGTTAAATAACTCGGCAACAATCATTCTCTATGTATCTGGATATCCCAAAACAATGTGCTTCAGTCAGTTTCTTGCAAGAAAACTTTAAAAAACCTCTCACTTAGGTCTCATGAGATACTGAATGATCATGGGATTTGGGGATCACTTCAGTTGAGTTACCAAGTGAACGGAAGGGCCATAAAATCTTCAGACTAAAAAAGTAAGGTTATCTTCAGTATTTTATGGCTCATGCAGCTATGAATGCATTCTATCATTCTATTAAAACAGACTGACTCATTTTGCAGTTCTTGTTCTTTGATGGAAGGATGGACATTTGTCATAGAAAAGATAATTCTGTTCACAATGTAGTAGTTGATTCAGTGACTCATTGCCACATTTAAAAGTGTTTAAGACAAATAGATTTGGAAACCTAAAGTACAATACTTGGTCAAATTCAATATACACCATATTTGATCTGTCAGTCACCAACACAGTTATATCATAATAGTATAAACCTGGAATCCATTCCTCAAATGTTAAAAATAGCATATTCTGTTTGCACTGATGACTCTTACAAACTCTCCCTTGATGTTCCCTCTCTCCCTCCAGCCTCTATCCCCTTCCTCTGTTCATATTCATAGCACTCATGCATGCTAAGTTGCTTCAGTTGTGTCTGACTCTGTGCCACCCTATAAACGGCAGCCCACCAGGCTCCCCAGACCACAGGATTCTCTAGGCAGGAATACTGGAGTGGGTTGCCATTTCCTTCTCCAAGATATTCATAGCAAACCTACATAAAAAATTGTTAATTTCCTGTTCTCTCTTGGGCTTTCATCCTTCTCACTTCATTGGAATAGTTCTTCCCAAAAGTCACTACGACCTATATAAAGCCATCTGTGTGTGGCAGACTACTGGACACTCACAATAAGCTGGCTCCTTTTTTCTCTATGTGTGGCTCGCTTATTTTCTGAAATTTCCATTGCAGTTAGGGGTGGTCATGTGACTGAAGTCAATGGAATATGAGATGTGTACCATTCCCAGACCTTGCCCATGAAAATCTCCATTCAAGATCCTCCATGTTACTTTTGCCTTCCATCTAGCAGTAATGGAGATGATTATAATGTGATCTTCAAACCACACTGTGAAGCTGGTAGAGCCTTCATTCATCTAGGTCCCTAAATGATTGTGTGAGGGAGCGACTACTGACCTCTTCACCACCACTCCTTTTTTATATGAGGGGGGAAAACTATTGCGTTTGAACTATTACACATTTCAGGGTCTGTTTATTTTAGCAGTTGTGTATTATTCACTCAGCCATGTCTGACTCTTTGCAACCCTATGGATTGTGGCCCGCCAGCCTCCTCTGTCCATGGAATTCTCCAGGCAAGAATATAGGAGTGGGTAGCCATTCTCTTCTCCAGGGGATCTTCCCGAACCAGGGACTGAACCTGGGTCTCCACATTGCAGGCAGGTTCTTTACCATCTGAGTGTCCATCTAATTATTTGACCTCTCAGCAGCATTTAAACAACTTACTATACTTTGCAAGACAAATTCCCAAAACTTAGCTTCCCTTGACACCAATATTTGCCACATTTTATCTGTTTTCTCTGCATGTTCTCCTGTTGTAGAACCCTAAATGCGGGGATTATCTGAGCGCTGTCCTCAGCCTCTTCTGTGCTCTCTTGCTAGATGATCTCATCTAACCCAATAGCTGCAAAGACCTATACTGACCAATCACAGCCTTACATACTGCCTTACATTTTTTCTTGGATATTCAATTGGCATACAAAACATGGATACAACAGAACTGGTATTTTGTTTGGGCCACACCATGTGGCTTTTAGTTCCACAGGGATTTTAGTTCCCTGTGGCAGTGACAGCCCAAAATCCTAATCACTAGGCCACCAGGGAAATCCCTAAGAGAAATGTTGATTTTTCCCTCCACATTTAATTCATGCTCCTTCATCTCCTTCTCTATCTCAGTAAGAGTACTGCCTTCCACCCAAGTTGCTTCAAAATCCTAGGAGTTATCCTTGAATATTATCTTTCCCTCACATTCAAAATTCAATCCATAATGGAATTTTCCCAGTAGTCCAGTGGTGAAGACCCCACACTTCCAGTGCAGGGGCAAGGGTTCAGTCCTGATGGAGGAACTAAGATCCCACATGCCATGTGGTGCAGCCAAAACAAGAAGAAAAAAATAAATAAATAAAATCCATTATAGTCTTATAGGTTGTATCCCAGTTATTAACTGACCATTTATCACCATCTTCACTACTCCAAGAGACCACTGCTATAACACAGCATCCCTTCCTGACAGGCTCCTCACATCATTTCCTTGCCCAGATGCCTACAATCCCAGTTCAAGAGTAAAATCCAACTACAGGGCCATCCTCAATTTAGCTCTTACCTACCTCTTGACTGGAGAAGGGAACAGCTACCCACTCCAGTATTCTGGCCTGGAGAATCCCATTGGCTGTACAGTCCATGGGGTCACAAAGTCAGACATGACTGAATGACTTTCACTTCACTACCTCTTGATATCATCTGCTTACTATCATGGCCACACTGGTGTTAATGTCCTTAAACACACCAAGCTCCTTGCAAGCACAGCATTGGCTCTATCTGGAATGCTCTTCTTCCTTAAAGCTGCCATCTCTTCATTTCAGATCTCAAATGTACCTCCTGAAGCCTTTCATACCACCCCTGGGAGTGATGAAGGAACAGCCCATCTCCAGTCACTATTACATCCTCTACTAGCTCTATCTACTATTAACCATATGCTATTGGAAAAGCAGTCAACCCCACTGTGCCTGAGTTTAATTCATCTGTAAAATAAATAGGACTCCTCACAGGATTCAGTGGAAACAGTGTCAGACTTTTTGGGGGCTCCAAAATCACTGCAGATGGTGACTGCAGCCATGAAATTAAAAGACGCTTACTCCTTGGAAGGAAAGTTATCACCAACCTAGATAGCATATTCAAAAGCAGAGACATTACTTTGCCAACAAAGGTCCGTCTAGTCAAGGCTATGGTTTTTCCAGTAGTCATGTATAGATGTGAGAGTTGGACTGTGAAGAAAGCTGAGTGCCGAAGAATTGATGCTTTTGAACCGTGGTGTTGGAGAAGACTCTTGAGAGTCCCTTGGACTGCAAGGAGATCCAA
>NW_011494664.1:1660965-1724104 GCF_000754665.1 Bison bison bison | reverse complement strand
GAAAGCTGAGTGCCGAAGAATTGATGCTTTTGAACCGTGGTGTTGGAGAAGACTCTTGAGAGTCCCTTGGACTGCAAGGAGATCCAACCAGTCCATTCTAAAGGAGATCAGTCCTGGGTGTTCTTTGGAAGGAATGATGCTAAAGCTGAAACTCCAGTACTTTGGCCACCTTATGCAAAGAGTTGACTCATTGGAAAAGACTCTGATGCTGGGAGGGATTGGGGGGCAGGAGGAGAAGGGGACCTCAGAGGATGAGATGGCTGGATGGCATCACCGACTCTATGGACGTGAGTCTGAGTGAACTCCAGGAGTTGGTGATGGACAGGGAGGCCTGGCGTGCTGCAATTCATGGGGTTGGATAGAGTCAGACACGACTAAGTGACTGAACTAACTACCTCACAGGATTGCTATTGGAACTAAATGAGTTGTATTATGCCCAGGACTAATGAGGACTGAAACTGTTTGTCTGTTGCCTCCCTCAAAAACTACAAGTTTTCTGAGGGTAGGCTGCATCAGCTGTATTGCCAGCCAGCACCCAAGGAGCAGAGTTTCTGGCACATGTGTTAAGTCATTCAGCCATGTCACTTTGTGACCCGCATGGACTGTAGCCCGCCAGGCTCCCCTGTCCATGGAATTCTCCAGGCAATACTAGAATGGGTTGCCATTCCCTTCTCCAAGGGATATTCCTGACTCAGGGATCGAACATGGGTCTCCTGCATCACCACTGCAAGCAGATTCTTAACTGTCTGTGCCACCAAAGAAGATGCTAATATTCACTAACTGCTGTACAAATCTTTCTCACTGCCTTCACACATATTGGTAATTTCACTGCTTGCTTTGAAACATCACTAATCCTTCCTGGTAAGCCACATTCCAACTGAAATGTCTCACATCTTGTTTTCTATTCCAGGTCACTATCCTCATTGCTACATGTCAAGTAGAGCTTTGTTTTCACCTCTCCAAGCTTTAGTTCACCGCTTTAAAAATAAAGGAAAATCAGATTATCAGAGTAAGTTGTAGTAACCTAAATAAAATAATAGGTCCTCAAAATTTTTCTCACAGTATTTAACAGGTATTTAGTTTCTGTTCCAAGTCTACACCCTGCCTCATTACTTTAATTAATGCTGAACTTCCTGAATGTTGTAGTTCCTGATTAAAGGATCGTTAATTTTAGGCCTACTCATGCTGGAAACTGTTATTTTTCAATTTTGTAAAATAAAGCCAGAGTAAAATTCACTGCAAAGTTTAAACTCTCACTGCTTAAAACTCATTTTTTTTCTAAAATTACTTTTTGAAGCAGAGCAACACTTTTAGGTAATCCAGTATTTCAAATTACTTCATGCTTGTGTAACTATATACACTTTATGAGCCTCCGTCTCGTTGTCCATAAAAGATAACTACACCTGGGTTTGCCTAAATATTAGGTCAGATATTGGAGAAAACTCAATTTTGAGAGATGAAAATGGGTGTAAAGATATCTATTTTACTGGTTAGTTTTTATCGATTTGTATACTTATGCTATTTAGAACTTGCCTCAATTCCTTTCAGACACCTAATGTCAGCTGCCAAAAAATAACCTAAATCTATTTCCCTCCCCCTCAGATATCACAACAGCCTCCAGTTTCCATTCTTAACCTCCTACCTAACCTGTACACAGCATATCACTCACATGATTAACTGTCTTCATAATTAATGGCTTCATGTTGCAATTGAAGGAAATGGCAACCCACTCCAGTACTCTTGACTGGGGAATTCCACGGACAGAGGCTGGCAGGCTATGTAGTCCATGGGGTCACAGAGTTGGACATGACTGAGTGACTAATGCTTACTTACTAAACAAGTTTTAGGATTTTTTTTTTAAAATCCTATTTTGTGGAAAATGCCATTGGAATCTTGAAACAGACTGCACTGAATCTGTAGATTGCTTTAGGTTAGTATAGTATATATGTACCAATTAGTTTCTCCAAATAAACTCAGTATGTGGGCTGCTTACATGATCCAGTCTAGTTCACCTCTTATCACTTTGCCACCCCTTGAACCCCAATTCCACCTATCCCAGCTTCTCATCAGAGAAGGCAATGGCACCCCACTCCAGTACTCTTGCCTGGAAAATCCATGGATAGAGGAGCCTGGTAGGCTGCAGTCCATGTGGTAGCTAAGAGTTGGACACGACTGAGCAACTTCACTTTCACTTTTATGCATTGGAGAAGGAAATGGCAACCCACTCCAGTGTTCTTGCCTGAAGAATCCCAGGGACAGGGGAGCCTGGTGGGCTGCCGTCTACGGGGTCGCAGAGTCAGACACGACAAGCGACTTAGCAGCAGCAGGTTCTCATTACCCTCTTCACTTTTCTAATTTCGTAGGCTTTACATTAGTTGGTCCCTCTGACTGGAGTGCTCCTATGTCCCATGTCAACTCTAGGTGACTGGGGAACAGTCTCTAAAGTTGCCACTCAGTTGCTTTGTATTATCTTCTTTTACATCTTATTTACTAAGGAACTTCTTGCTCATGTATCCTCAAGAACAGGGCCTGGGGCACACAGGTGCTCAATAAACACTTGACAAACAGTGTTAAGTGGTCTGTCTTCATTAAAACAATTATGAAGGAAAACACACCCCCACACCCACCAAGCTATTTATAGAAATCATCCATGGGTTACACTGTCAAGTTCATTCTGTGGGATTATCTGTACTTTCTACAATGGGCACAGCATGCTTTTTTGTGTTAAAACACAGTACATAAATCATTCTATATACTCTTTCGGAAATTAAAAGGCACGAGTCTAAATTACACTCTCCTATACAGCTTCTTCTTTTAGGTCCACTTCATATCAAAATCCAAGAGGGTTCCACTAGCACTCCTGCCTCCCCATCAAGAAAGCATGGTTTTTTAAAACATACACTTTTTTAGAACACTCCTGCCTCCCCATCATGAAAGGCTGGTTTTAAAACTTTCTACATATCACTTTGCTTTTGTAGTTATGCAAGGGAACAACTTTGGATTCTTTGATACTACCTTTTTCCTCACCAAGACCAGGCTGTTTTACCCACAAAGTCTTTCAAATTGTTTAGGTTTCTAACATCACTCTAGTCCAAGCTAGTACAACCACTCTACTATCATGGCTTACTGAAATACAGCATCCTTTCATCCAACTTACTCATTAACTCCTTCACTTTGCTTACTCTGTAGCCAGGTATTTCAAAATAGAATTACCATCCTACCAAATAAACCAACTTCCTATTGTTTTTGTCATGAAGACCAACCTCCTCACAGTCGGCTTCCTAGTTTTTCCTTAAAAAAAAAAAAAAAAGGATGGAACCTGAGCTCCCCCGGAGGTGGAAGCACGGAATCTTAACCACTGGACTGTGAAGGAAGTCCCCTTAGCTACCTTAAATATGCAACCACTGTTTCAGACCTTTTAACCTGAGAGCAGGGAACCTTGTTTTATTTCATTATTTATCAACAGTACCTAAAACACACCTGGCACGCAGAAGCTCAATCGTTAATGAATTAAATAAGCCAGTGAAAGTTAATCAGAATAGCATGAACAAATGCTATTTGTTCCCCATCCTGAAAAATGGACAGAAGTGAGACAAAGAGAAAATATTAAGCAGAACAGATGAGACTTCAAACATTTTTAGGCTAACAGAGATGTTCACTATCACAGAATTAGGTATGCACACCACTTAGAGAAGCATGGCAGTTAGAAAACACATGGCTTTGGACTTCTGAATTTTGAATTTCAAAGGGCTTGCCTCATAGCTCAGTTGGTAAAGAATCTTCCTATAATGCAGGAGCCCTGGTCGGGAAGATTCTTGCCTGGAGAATCCCATGGACAGAGGAGCCTGGCAGGCTACAGTCCATAGGTCACAAGAGTCAGACATGACTTAGCAACTAAACCACCACCAGGACTTTAAAAGGGGACAAGGCAAAATAGGATTAAAAAAAGAAATGTTTGAAACATAATTATCGGTAGACAGTAGAAATTCAACTGTATAAAAAAAAGTAACAGGCAACACTTAACTGAACGCCCATACACTGTTCCAGGAGCTTCACGTATTAACTCACTGAATCCTCACACTCCTCCTCCTTAGTCTACAAATGAGTTAAACAGGAGCACAGAAAATGGCTAACCACTGAATGGTGGAGTTCCCATTCAAGGCCAGGCTATCTTCAAAGCCCACTTCTTATCATCACACTACATGAAATTTACTGAATGGACAATATACTGAAGCTAAGGTAATTCCTGGCCTAAATGAAACCATTCAGAGAAAACTTGTGGGGAAACAGGCTGAGGACAGAAAGGATAGGTATGTGTGTAGGGGGCAGGTGGTGGTGGTTATGGGGTGATGAGTTTATTGTCATAAAACTGAAAGCATTCCAAGTAGGCAGCCAGCTTTATCAAAACTCTTAGGAGATCAGGGACAAGAGTAGTAATCTTACTGTGAATGTTTAATTCTAAACTCTCACTTATAGTATTTTGCCCAGTATTTGGTAATGCTAAAAACCAATTTCATTTCCTATTAATTCTTAAGTATAAGGTGTGGTTACATACTACATAAACAGATTGGAAGACTTCAATTGTCAAAAATACCTTGAAAACTGAAGGAATTCTGACTCAACTATGCAAATGGCTTTAAACAAAACTACTGACATCTTTTATGACCTATTAAACTACTCATATCTTTTATGAAGGGAAATCTTTCAGAACATAATAAAACATAATTCATTTACCCAGTCATTTAAGATACTTTAGAATTCTGGCATTAAAATGATCAAGACAATAATTAGAAAGTCTTACGAAAACAGACTGAAAAGGAAAAAAAAAAAAAATCAAGTATTCACCTGAAGTTGAAATATAAATTATGATGAGCAGGTTATCCTGAAGAAAAAATATGAACATCTATTCATTACATTTTCATTTACTTGATACAAAGACTATATTATATAACACAATTGAAACGAAGCATCATGTGTGGTTCAACTTTCAAATATTTTGTTCCATATTTCCTGGACCAAACGATATTTTACTTCTTCAAATTTGTTTTCAATATAGTATGGTACATACATTTTATCCCTTCTGAATGTTTTTCCATAGCCATAAAATTAAATGTTATTATACATCATAATTGGAAGTGAGCCTAACAGACACTTAAAAAATCTTAAGTCTTACTTCCTAAAAGTACTTGAATAACAGTCTAGCTTTTCTCCAGTACAAACTAGTAAAGATTGATTTACGGAATCTTCATACAGTGTTATAAATATATCAGGAAAAATTCACTTGTACTATCCCTGTTAACAAAGTAAAAGTCTCAAGTTCTAAAATTACATATGCCTTATGATTTTATTTTTCATTTGAAGAATATATTTGTTAATTATGACTGAATGATTCTTTTCCCTTTTAATATTCTTTTAGAGCTTCACAAATTTGTTCCAATTGCTGAACTGGTCATGTCCATAACTTCAGATCACCTCGATCTTCCCATCCTCTCTTCCTTCTGAGATGAAGTAGCAATCCTTTGGAAAACCCAAGATTATTAAAAACAAATAAATAAATGTTTAGTAGTCTGCTTCTTACCTTCCTCACCACTTATTATTCTGGTCTAACATTCTCTATCTTGTTTATCAGCTATCTAACTGAATTGCGATCTATCTCAGTTCAAGTAATTATGTTCAAGTCTTACTTAAATAATTTATGTATCAAATTTCACAAATAATAATCAGTTGATTTTAGAACAATTCCTTATTTTACTGAGGTTGTGTGAAATGCCACTGGGAGAAAATATTTCAGAACACAAACCTATAGATTAAATTAGGGACATAGATAAAATGCTGCAGACATCAGTAGTTTATTGTTTGTTTAGTCCAAACACATTCAAAATGGAAACTCAAAGAATACTTTCCACCTGAAACAATTAAACTAGATACTACTAGCATATAATGCTTAACACATTACAGCAATAAAGATGGTAATCCATTGTCTTCTATACCTACTAAAGCCAAGATGGTAAAGCCAATTTGGTTGCAATAGTGTCATAAGGATAGAATAGAATATTACCATCCAAAAAATAAAAACAAACAAACAACAACAATAAAAAAACCCAGCAAATAACAGTTATGGTAGATGAATATTTTTACTCTGGTTCACTGAAAAGGGGACAAAATGTTAAAAGTCCACAGTACTGCAGGTGAACAATCACCATGTAAACTTCTCCATGTGATGTTTTAATGTTTTATTCATGGTATGTAGAGACTGAAGCTGAATGGCTCTTTGCTTTAATTTTCTATTACACTTAACATTTATCATTACTTTTGGTGCCAGAACAGTTTTCATGGGCGGTAGGGCAATATCTTGGATTGAAAATTTTATATATATATATATCAAATGAAGGAAGAGAAAGAAATGAAAGAGGAACAATATGCTATATATATAAAAAAAAAAAACACACTGACAAGAAACCACTTATTTAAAAGCAGTTTGAATAAAAGCTTCAAAACTCAAAAGTAATTTTCTTGTAAGAACTTCAAGTACTATACATTAGAAAGCGTAAATGTATTTCAAACAGGAAAAAAAAATCCTTAAGCCCCCCAAAATGGAAATTGAGAAATCTGTGTCCCCAAAATATATCCAATAGTGCAAGACTTTTCCTCGAACATGGAAGACCTCATTCAAGGGGGGGAAAAAGGGATAGGCTTAATTTTACTTACATTGCCCGGTACATGGAAAACAAAATATGTGCATCATTTGCTAGTTTACTAAATAGCAAACAGTTTCATAATTAAGAAACAGTTTGCTATTATGTCAAGTGCATTTTTTGTTTGCTTTTACTAAGACAGAATGGAGAAGTCTTCCATGCTACAAGCAGCTTTAAGTGGTCACACTTATTTACCCCACTCCTGGCCTGAAACATCAGAAACTGGTAGGTACCAAATACTCCAAGCATAAAATCGGATATCCTTTGTCATATTTGTGGTTTACCGGAACTTGCTATAAAGACAGACAATAATCCAGCAGCTACAAACTTTGCTCACAGAATTGTTTAGAGATTCATGTAAAAATAAAAGATGTCGTCCCAGACTTAAATTCAGAGCCACTCGGGTGCTGACATCAGGTCAAGAATTGTGCAAAATGAATGACAGTTCCCTGCCCCCCCAAATAGAAAATGCAAACACTTAAGAGCTGCTGTTCTTTTCTCCGAAAATTGCAGTATCCTCACTTCAGGTTTACGTGCCATTTATGGAATCTGACTGCTTTTAAAAGGTCACTAAAAATGTACATCAAGTTGACTGACTTTTCCAAGCACCTCTCAAGTGATACGCTTCAACGTTCACCTTCAGGTTAAGAGAAAAGTCAACAAGAGACTTTGACTCAAATAACTGACTTCCTCCTTCACTCTCCCTCCCAAACACACAAGACTCCCTCCCACAGAGAACACAAAGTTGTTAACTCAAGAACAAGGTAAATAATATTCTAGTTAATTTTACTGATTTTAAAGATACTGCAATTTTTATATACTTCAATGATTTCTCAACATTTTGCAGCTGTTTGGCTTTGCAGCACAGCAATTTATACACTATACTGTACAAAATTACCAGCAAGACTGGAATGATGTATTAATAGAAGGCACCATCATGCGTATTACATTACCAGAGAACAAAAATACAGTAAAGACAATTTTCACTGTACACAGCTTAAAGAAAGGAAAAGGGGGAGGAGGAGTGTGTTGAGCAGCCAGCCATCCCTGTACTGAAGAGGGGCAGGTAGAAAAAAACCTTAGATATGGAGCTACTAAATCTGGTCTAATATTCAAGACCATAGCATTTGAAGTTCTGATCTTTATTTAGTTCATAACTAAATGACTTCCTTCTGGAATATACTTGTAGTCTTGTTAAGGTTTATGTGTACACACGCTGGTCACAGCAAGCAGGTAAAAATGCCCTCATCATTTCACAAACTATGCTCTACTGGAAAAAAAGATGAAAGATTTTTTTCCCCTGTTGCCTCCTGTTGCAGATGTCAAGGTTAATGAGTTCAGAGTACCCATTAGTGCATTCTGATGAGTGCGTAACAAGTTTCTGTTGGTTTGTATTTTTGGGGGGAGCCAAGAAAAAAAGGCAAGATTCTCCAATTGCACAAATTGCACTATTTGTGTTTCCAACAATAGGCAGAAACAGTAACACTTAAACAAAATGTGCAGCAGAGGATTTTTTTGACTCAAAGGACCTGAATTCAGTTGGGCATGTCCTTTTAAGTTCATTTTGTTGTAGACAGTTTAAGATATGGTCATTTCTCAGTCCTTAATTCTCCAAGTCTAGATTTATAAATTAACAATGCGAATCTTGTTGTAAAATTGGGGAAATAATGTCCACCTCAATTTAACTGATAACTGAAAGATGCTTTTCACATCAAAGAAATGATCAAAAAGGCTGTGTCACATTCCAAAGCCAAAAAAAAAATTAACAAGAATGCAAACACGATGAATAATGTACCACTGCCAAGACTCTGCCAAGAGTGGAGCCTCAGCGACGCTGTCCTGTGAAGCGGCCTTCCATCTGCCCAGCTCCTCTCCCAGAGCCAAGTTTCTGTGCCATGCCACCTCTCGGAGGGGGTCCTCTTCCATCCCGGTCGCGCATCATTCCACCGCCCACTATTCCCCGGGGACCACCAGGACCTCGATCACTGCGCCTAATATCCCGGCGGTCATCACCACCACCTCGAGTTTCTCGCTCTCTGGCAGCTCTTGTCTTTTTCTCTTCCACATTTAAACGTACTTCCCCTCGAAACATAATTGGCTTTAAAAAGGAAGAAAAAAATGTACATGGGCAGGTTAGACAGTAATAGTGGTGTAAGAAATAGTGATTTTCTTACTTTTTTACAGAAGTAAGAAATCACTTACGTAAGAAAGTAAGAAAATCCTAAAAGACAAAAAAAACTTTCAAAATTCTCAACATGCAATCTATTCTCAATATCCAACTTTCTTTACCAGAGTAAATAATGAAACAAATTTATTTTAAAATGACCCATACCTCAAATTTTAAAACTACTAACACATCTTTATTCTTTGCATAAATACTAGTTCATAGTAAACTATTTTTAACTGTACCATTTAAAAAAGACTAATGCACATTAAATACAACAGGAATAAGAAGGTATTCAATCATGCCATTTAAGTCACTTACTTTTGCAATTAAGATTCTCTGAACTGGTTCAGAGTCATCAAAAACCACAAAACCAAAATTTGGAAGCTTTCCCCCAACACCCTTGGTATTGATGCGAAGTTCCACAACATTTCCAAAACCTGTGAAAATATACATTACACAAAGGATAAAATAAAATATTTTAACAGGATATTTTGTAACTTTAACAGTTCAGAATGAAATACCTCATTCTCCCGATCCATTTCAAAACACAACTTGCAAGCTGCTATAGCCAGTGCACATTAAGATACTTTTCACTCTTACAGGTCATTCACTTAAGATGCCAACAACTAGCCTATTCTGTTGTCCTGCATCTTTATCAGTCCATTCAAAAGGAAAAGTTACCTACACATTTTAGAGAGACAATTTTATTTTCTATATTAGATTTGTATTTGCCAGATGAATCCCATTTCCAAATTTAAGACTGATTCACTCAGCTCTCTCTTCTAACCTCTACAGAACCAGGTCAATCAACACTAAGTACAGTCACTGGGAAACATCTGATATAACCTTATACTCCTGACCAATTAAAGGTGGCTGGTACCTAGAGATATACATACTATGTACAGAGGTAAATGTTTTTTTAAAAATCATATTATGAAAAAAGAACTCTCCTCAGTGTAGAATATATATACAATAGAATACTACTAAGCCATTAAAAAGAATAAAATCATTCCATCTACAGGAACATGGGTGGACCTAGAGATTGCCATACTGAGTGAAGTCAGACTGAGAAGGAGAAATATCATATGACATAATACATGGAATCTAAAAAGAAATGACACAAATGAACTTACTTATGAAACAGAAACAGACTCACAGAGAACGAACTTATGACTGTGGGGCGGGGAGCAGATAAAAGGGAAGGGATAGTTAAAGCAGTTTGGGATCAACATGTACATGCTGCTATATTTAAAATGGATAACCAACCAATAAGGACCTACTGTATAGCTACATGGAACTCTGCTCAATGCCATGTGGCAGCCTGGATGGGAAAGGAGCTTGAGTGAGAATGGATACATGTGTATGTATGGCTGAGTTCCTTCACTGTTCACCTGAAACTATCACATCGTTAATTGGCTACACCCCAATATAAGATAAAAAGTTTAAAATAAAAATGGGTAACTAACAAAGGGGAAGAAGAGTCTAAAAAAAATTTTTTTTAAAAAACTCTAGAATCTACAGCAAATCAAAATAGTTGTCAAAAATATTTGGCATTACCGTCAATTATCTGGAATATAATGTTATGTGAAAATCCTGATTATAACAACAGAATACTTCTCCGAAATAAAAGTCAAGAGGAATAAGTCTTATGATTAGAAAAAAAATTCTCTTCGCCTCCTGCTTAATTTTACCATAAAGCAAAGTAAACCACTTACTCATGAAGAACTCTTTTAGTTCATTTTCATCAATATCATGTGGCAAGTTACCAACAAAGAGTTGATGACTATCTGGATAGCGAATTATTCTACGGTTGTCAGATTCATTCTGTTCAATATCTCCTCTGCCTGAGAAGAGGAACAGAGCAGATATTAAAGCTTACAATGTCATATAATAAAAATTAGTTCAAAGCAATGAAAGTTAAAAACCCTAACACTTGATATTCTTGTTTTAGTTTAATAAGATAATAAGCTCCTTTGAGTTGTGGAACTGCCTATTATTAGTAGATTAGTTAGAAAACAACATGACACTGAAGTGTTAACCGAGGGTACTGACTAGACTGCTAAAGTCCCTTCTTCGAGATCTACTGGTCTGATCATGTGAAAGCCAAGTATCAGAAGTATAAGTATTTCTCCTTAACCAAACTCTTGCAATCACCCAGTCACCAAACTGCTTTTAGATAGTGAGATGTGTTTGTACTAAATATTTGTTTAGTACTTTACAGTTCACAAATTAATCTTGTATAAAAGACTGTTGTATAAAATTATAGCCAAATCAGTAAATTTAACAGCAATAATGTCATTTATATAACCTTTTATACACCTTAGGGTGCTCATATATACATATATAAAATCTTATATGATCCTCCCACTAACACAAGGAACAGAATGAGGCATATAAAGAAAAGGCATCACACAGAAAAAATTTGTGTAGTAACTGAATGGTTTAAGAGAATGTCACAATTTAAGGGTCTTACCCAAAATAACAAACTCAGTGACAAGGCTGGGATGAATCCCAGCTCCCATAACTCCTGGTTTAATAACACACTTTTATTAAAAAAGTATATTTTCTAAATATGATGTATACTATCTTCCACCTCCTCCCAAAAGCAATCTAAACATATTCATAGAATTCAAATAGAGGTTCTACATATATTAGCTAACAATGGAAACAAGTCAAAAATCATGGCAACTTACTTAATACCTAAGACAATCAAAATAAGAAGAATCAGGGTGTGCTTATTGTTTATCTGTGAAGAGATAAGAGTGCTAAGTAAGAGAGTAGGTTATTGGCAGCTCGGTTTTGAATTCTTAGAACCAGTGACAATAACCAAAGAAAATGTGTCTCAAAATTCTCTTATTATTTTCAAAATACATGTCTCTATGGCATGTCAACTAATTTCCCCCTCAAAGTTGTTTTACCCAGGCTGTATATATATCAGATTACTTTAGCCTTTAAGCAACTTGGTACTAAAAGGATTTGCATATAAAATACATTATAATTAAAAAAAATTTTTTTTCAGTTCAGTTTTCTCTAACTTTTCAACTGCTAACTGCTGAAGATCACAGGAGGGGCTGACTCACCTGGTCTTGGTCCTCTAGGAGGGAAACCAGGTCGTTCTCTAGGTCGTTGTTCACGCACACGAGGTGGCTGAGATTGAACTTCTGGTTTAGCTTCTACTCTCGGCTAAAATACAAGGGAAAAAAACACATTATAAAGAAACACATTCCACAGGAGAAAAACAACCAAACTAAAGCAACAACCAAGTCACCAGCAGGCATTATGGTAATTTTAAGTATAGAATATTTTTTAGTGTATGTCCTATATATGTAAAACATAAATTTTTATAAAGATATTCTGTACCAATCTAGGACTGTAGGGTAAATTTTGTTTTCTCACTCTAGGTTATAATTCATAATAAGCTGTTTTTTACAACCATATTTTTTCAATAAAGTTACATCCACATTGAGACAGATACTGCTACGAAAGTAAAAAAATGCAAGATGAGCCATTTCATGTAAATACATATACAAAATAAAAAGCTGTCTTTATCTTTGGAAGATAAAAATATATGATACATACTTCTAATTATCTAGTTTGCTGCCCTTCAAATTTAGTGTTCATATAAACCCCACATCATGAATAATTTTTTAAAATCAATATTTTGGTAATTCAAAATATAAAATTTAGTATACTCTGGCACCTAAAAATACTACCTTAAAGTTAAGATGCACACAAAAAACAATATAGGAACATGTTTATAGCATCTCAAACAGTCACAGAAGTCCTTTAGCTCCCTGTTATTCTTCCTTATGAGAGAGGTATGCATTTAAGGACTGACCCCAACAATGTTTCTCAACTTTTTCTTGAGGGTGGTAGAAGTAGTAATAGATCATTTTAAGTTACCCTCCAAAAGTTTCTGCTAACTGCTAAATACATGTAATTAAATAACTATGTTAAAAATATAACATGACATCTACATCTATTACCTTTTCCTTCATACATGGCATTTTCAGTATTTCCAAATTCTTCAGGCAGTCTATTGCCCAAATATTTATGGTCCAAGGAAGAGAGAAAACATATGCACCTTCAAAGAATGCTGAAAACACTCAGCAGGAATATGGAGAATGTGTCTTCAAATCAGAAAACTAGCTGTCTTTATGGCTGACCACTTCTGAGTACCTCAGCCCAAGAGTGGCTCAAACTCTTTCATAATTTATATAACTGGGATACTATGATTTGCAAGGACAAATTTTGATACAAAGAGCTATGTTTTTTCCAAAAACAATTTATAGTTTCACCCACTGTAACCAAAAGGTATATTATCTCCTAGCCTAGCAGTCTTTAATAAATTTGCCTGTCTCACTCAGTTATTTTTCTTCTAGATTTTCTACTTCTCTCAAAATGAAATTGCTTCCCATGTTCTAAAATTGTTAGCTAAAAAAAAAATTTTCAATGTCTAACTCTTTCAGGTATTTAAATTATTTATGTGTATTTATTCCGACAAGGACCATATCTTATTTCTACACCAGAAGAAGTACCAAGTACAGTGCTATTAAACACAGATGTTCAGTAACTAATGGTTCATTTAAAGTTAAATTATATTTGGTTCTCTAATTCAAAACATGTAGAAGAATGTTCTAGCCTGACCAGGGAACCAACATTACAGCCCTGAGACCACTGCTATCTGTATTTAGAATTTAAGACTACATAATAATTTGAGGATATGATGCCTGGAAAAGGCAAGTTATTTAGAAATTTCAACTGAGGAGGGCAGGGCCTAAAAGCACAACTTTAACAGTATGAATAAAAAACCTTATTAAAGAACAAATATTTTCTAAAGTTTGATGAAGCTAGTACTTAAGGAACAAACATAGAAAATCACACTTTTTAATTTAAATATCTAGAAAAACCTCAATTCATTCAATCCAAGAAAAAGAATTCTAGCTGACTGATTCAGATTCTTTTCAAAAGATTACTGAAACAAAAATAACTACAAGTAGCAAAACAAAAAGGTTCTTATTATCCTTTAAGGATTTAATATTAAAAACACAAGTTTAAGTAAATTCCAACATCTTACAAATAACCCATACATGAATTTAGCAACTTTTTAGATATTTGATGTCAGTACAAGAAAAATATGAGACAAAAAAAAAATTATCAATATTTCTTTCAATATATGTCAACTAAGCCAGCTGTGCACTTACAATTCTTCAGGACTAATTTCATGAAAAATTCTTGCTCCAAGGAGATAAAGTAACTAAGACAACCACATACAACCTTCAGGGCCTGAAAATTAATTCCATGCCACCAGAAAGTGTGCTCACATGACAAATTCCACAAATGAAAGCAAACAGAATATGAAATAAAAATGAAACCATCAAATCAACTCAGGAATAGCAGGTAAAACCACAACTAATGTGTACTTCAACCAAACAAAAGCTATTTAAATGAACTGATCAACTTCCAACAAATCTTCCAAGAAAATAACTTAACTACTTCTAAATTAATGCTTACCAATACTTTGGAATTACATTTAATTCTCCTTTTATTAATGTGTGCTAAGTCGCTTCAGTCATATCTGACTCTTTGCAACCCCATGGACTGGAACCCATCAGGCTCCTCTGTCCAGGGCAATCTCCAGGCAAGAATACTGGAGTGGGTTGCCATTTCCTCCTCCAAGGGATCTTCCTGACCCAGGGATCGAACCCATGTCTGTCTCCTGCCTTGGCAGGTGGGTTCTTTACTACTAGCACCACCTGGGAAGCCTTTTATTAATAATCGATGCTCAAAGTGTTAAGGAAATGGATACTATACCAAAGTGACAAAATAAAACTGAATGGTTTATTAAATCAAAAGGAAAACAATTATGAATCCATTCTTATACAGCTTAAGGAGATCAGAAACTTATTTTAAATTTTAAATTATAAATGTTTAAAATTCTGTCTTAATAAGGGGATAAGTTATTAAAACACAATCCAGTCTCTTTTTTTTTTTCTTAAAATTTTATTTCTCTAGACAAGAGGCTAGGATCTAATATAATGTAATATATAGACATGACTTAGATACAGCACTCCTCTTCTTTGATGTAAACACTCCTCTTCTTGATGTAAACACTCTTCTTTGATGAGCAGAGATACACTGCCCTCCAAGGCCTGAAGAAACCTACAGGCTTGCATGGGTATCCAGCTGCATGAATTCGAAGCCCTGTTGTTTTATTTATATAGCTGTCTGACCTTAGGTGAAGTACTTGAGGTCTCAATTTACTTGTCTGTGAAACAGGAATAATAATAGTAACCATTCTCACAAGGTGGTTGTAGGGATTAGGTAAGAATAAATAAGTACTTTGCACAATGTGTGGTGCCATACTAAAGGCATAACAGGCATTAGTTACTCTAACTTTTAACTAGCGCTAAGTTTAAAATAAATGTAGCCAACTCTCTGAAATTCAAGTAATAATTCAAAAGATTCCAAACACAAATCTGGTAAGAAATCAAGAATTCCAAAAGAAAATTCAGAAAATCACTTATTGAGTCTTCAGATGGGTAGAAAAGTACAATCAGTACTTGGCAAAATAATTTTCTTCATTAAGACAGACTTCTAGTTTGTGATCTGAGGTAATTACTCAGTATTTCCTGAATATCTAGCTGGAAAAAAAAGAAAAGCTACCACAAGGCCATGTATTCTATTACATAGCTAATTATGTGTACCAACACCAGGCAGACTGCCTAATAATTCCTAGCTACTTTTGAAATCTCACACTTTCAATGTTTAGAGCACAGAAAGAGGTGTATAAACACAATTTTATGTGCACTAACCATTTTACATGTAAATTTTATACCAGAATGAAGCTTGACTCAAAATGTAGGAGAAGTACTGGATACCCTTTAACTGTGCCTATTTACTTTAGAATTGGGTTAACTCTAAAGTATACTAATGAACACATTAGGTAGCCAGTGTCTTTATTTTTCAATGTTTTTGAAAGCTCTGAGGTGGGTAAGATGATAAACAGACAAAAGGCAGAATACTAGAATGATCAGTTAAGGTAAACACTACAGTCATAAGTTGGTACAGGCTTCAATTAAACAGTATGAACCACTTACAGACTGAGAGCTTAGGCAGTGGTTTTTTGTTTTTTTTTTTTTTCAGTTTTCTGTTTAAAAAAAAAATAACAATGATTCTTTATAATGCCATACTACTCTGTGGCTTTCAAATTTTTTCCCTAAAATATTTTTGCTAAATGATATTTTAAACTTATAAAAAGGACTTTTTTGGTTATTTTAAGAAGGCTTTTAAATGACAATATATATTGTTAAAACTAACTAAATCTGTATTTCACACACCCATACCCCAAATACCACCTATGTAGATGATGAATGGAGATCTGGCGCTTAAAGTGGGTGCAACTGACATTTAATACAATTTTTTTGTATATTTAATCCATAATTTCTGATTGACTCATTTTAAAAAATATGAAAAAGATAAGCAATTGGCAATGTAACAAGGATACAATCCAATGTGTTCACAGATTGGTTACCTGTGAGACTGGTGCTTTAACATGGGGTGGAATTCCAGAGGAAGAAACAGTGCCACTAGGAGGCAGGTTTTTACTGGTCACTGAAGCCCAGGAGAAAGCCTGCAGGAAATGCAACAAACCTAGACTACTAATCATGGAAAACCACCAACATTCCTATAGGGAAACTTCCAAATATATATTTTCTTTTCATTTCTGAACTATTGCTCTATATTGGAGGACTCCTAAAAAGAAAGGCACACACACACATGCCAGTCTATGTGCCAGGTTTCAAAATCTCATTATGCAAGATTATGACTGTCTGAACTACTAAATAAATCCACAAGCAAGTTCCTATATACTCTAAGTAGATGAGCAAGTGGCAAGCAAAACCACTAACAACTACACATGCTAGAAAAATAAGAACCTAATAGAATCAATTTATTTCCCCTTTTGGGGGGAAGATAAGGTGTTGTGATGGCGCTAAGGGGAGAGAGGAAGGACAGGAAAGAAGAGAGTACTAGCTGGAAACTTTAACAGACATTCACAAATAGAACAAGCAATCTCCTCCTCTCACTACCCAAATATACCTACTTTACAGAAAGATAGAAGATGTTTTAGGTAGGTTTAAACGAAACACTATGGGTATCACTCATCTTTCCAAGACAGTTTGGTGTAGTAAGGAAATTGTTCCCATTTAAACCAGAAATAGCACACATATCACTTGTTTTAACAATAGGCCAATTTGTTTTAAGTTGGGAAACTGCATGACTCCTATTTGCATCCATGTGTAGAGGACTTAACACAGAATGGAAGAGCAACTCTCAGCTTTATTACATGGACTCGAATAATTTCATGTATGGTACTAAACACTGCACACAGATAAGAATCAATCTTAAATTTTATTCTGAGGGGTGTTTTTTAGGGGGTGAAGTACGATTTCCTCAGAATTACCAAAAAAACCCACAGCTTCTTTCATACACATAAAAAAGCATAGTTTACTATTCAGCAATTAAACACAACAGAACAAAGGTCATGCTTCATTAATGGCACCGTATGAAAGCGTGATGTTATGGGTCTAAAGAGTTCCTCTGATCTAACCTTTGGTGGTTCCTGTGGCAGAGAAACAGGCTCAGCAGGCGGAGGAGAAGCAGACTTCTCCTCTAACTCTTCCAAGTTCTTCTCCTCCACTGGCGGTTTCAACTCTTCAGTCTTTGTTTCAGATTCGGGCTCAGGTTCAGGTTCATGCGAGGATTCTTCTAAAGGCTCCTCTATGCCATTACTACAACAAAACATTTCGTTCCCTTTTCAGTAGGAGTGAAATGATCAACTTAAATAGGAGAAAATCCAGCATTTCTCTAATTAATGGGCAGAACAAGTAATAATACACGAAGTTCACTAAGAACCAGAAGGCAGAAGAACAATACTCTCAAGCAGCATTTCTTTAACCTAAATGTAAAAACTGGATTATTCAACATGTTTACTTTAGCACTAACTATTAGGAAATAAGGAAATAAAGAATAAGGAATAAGGAAAACTCATTATTTAAAAAATAAAATGCCTACTCTGTGTTGTCCCAAACAGTACACATTATTAGCAAGTGATTAGTTTTAGGCCAAACCATGTTCAATTTTTGAATTAAACGTTTTAAGAATGCTTTCCAAATTTCTTGCATATAACATGGTAAATACTCAGGCACTGGCTACATAGCTTTATCAAGAATTTACTTTCAGCAACAATTCTAGGAACAAAAACCACTTGCAACTACATGATATGAATAGTTTAGGTCAAATTTGGCCTTGCAAGCACTATTCTTACGTCACAGGGTGAGCTTCATAGTAACCACTGTTAGCATTCTCCTGCACAGGTTCTGGAGACGGCTGTCTTTCCTCTTGTTCTTCCTCTACTTCATCTTCTGATTCTGACAACACAAAATACACCACATCTTTCTTTAGGAGGCTTAATACACAATTTCATATATGTATTTTTAATGTTCAAAGAAATCATAAAATAGTTTAAAAACAGCGTGTTTCTTGACAGTACAAAGGCACTTAATATTCCTTGTTCTCTTAAAAAAAAGCAAGCAAGATGAAGTTTGGAATTATGCTATTTTTTAAAAAGATCTATTAGTAAGAAAAGAAAAGGGTAGGAAAAAATGGTCTTTTTTTTTTTTTAATATTATTTATTTGGCTGTGCCATATCTTAGTTGCAGCATGTGGGTTCTAGTTCCCTGACCAGGGATCAAATCCGGGCCCCCAGCATTGGGAGTACGGGGTCTTAGTCACTGGACCATCAGCAAAGTTCCCAGAAAAAATGGTCTTAAAGTCATAACTCGGTTTCCTTTGCCACATTAATTCAATGAAGCAATAATGACAGAGAATCAGAAACGCGCTGATGTATATCAATAGAAGATTAAATAATTATGGTACAGACAAAAAAATATCAACAGCTAACAAAGATACATTAGATGAAAAAAAAAGGCCTAGCTTTGAATCAGCTACTTCCACTTTTAGGAAAGTATCAGTTGGTATAGAATACAATAAAATTCTGTAGTAGGCACCAAATTCTTGGTTATCTATAGAGAATGACATTGAGGGAGATTTTTTTCCACTTTCTGTGTATGAATTTTATATAAAAAACATCTGTTTTTTAAACAAACAAAAAAAAAAGAAAAAGGAGCAAAGGGGCTTTGACTCAGAGTCAAATTTCTGTAAGTTTCACACTTTACATGTCATTAAAGAGTACTGATACCAACAAAACCCTTGTATCTTAAAAGTAACCTCACCTTCATCAAGTTCTGGTTCAGAATCACCAAATACTTCATCTTCATAACGAAACATATCATTGTGAACATAAAACTTATTTGGAACAGATCCCTATTAAAAAAAAACACCCAAATACTCCATAAATACCCATAAACGTGGTATGACATAAAGAGAATAAAGTTTTTATTTTAATACAGAAATAATATATACTGAATATAATTTTCCAAAGCTGAACATGCTATAATGTTAATATAAAGAAAATCACAGAATACCTAAACTCAAGAAATGACTACTTTCAAACTATTAAATAACATACTTTTAATATTATTTCTGTAATCTTAATCATCTGTTTGCACATCTGTATCAGGATCTCATTTTTTCTGCTAAATAAAGCACAGAAAGTTCAAATAAATGAACAGGTCCAACACAGATTTCTCAAAAACAGCTATATGCATACCTATACCTATAAGAGGAAACTCTAGCCACTTCAAGCAACTAGTTAACTGCAAAATGAAATCACATAAATGAAAATTAATTGAAATGAAAACTTACTTCAGGAGCCAGAACAAAGGTTTGCATAAACTTCCTCTCTGGTTGTCCACTGTTAGACAGCAAACCCATGACCTGGACCACTACTCCATCACTCAAGGTTGCATGAGCATCCACATGACGAATTTTAGTATGACATTCACTGAAGTTCAGAGATAATACTTTGTGGTGTATATCCTTTATTAGGAGAAGGTGGAGAGGAAATATAAACTCATGATATTGCATTACATTTTTAATACTAAGTTACCTATTCAATACTACAGACTTCCACCGATTTCCTAACAACTCTAGAATACTAACTACTTAATCTCTCTGCCTCATTTGAATCCATTCCACCATGCTATGCATTACTGACAGACCCATGCTCCATAAACTATGTTGACTACTACATGACCTCACATGTGGTTTTACTTTACTGCTGTCTGCATTTCTTCTTTCAATTTCCTCTTGTTTGGTAAGGCCAATCCTATAATTCAGAGACTAGCTGAAATCCCACATCCTCTACAAAGTCATAAGGAATATATTTCTACTCACTCCTGTAACATAAGGTTTAGCCCACATTTCTATAAATGTTATACACTGTCTCAACTGTTTCAGGTATAAAATACACCAGTGATATAAAAATGTCCCATTTTCTCTTTTGTATCCATGCCAATGTTAATACTGTGCTTCCTACAAAATCAATGTTTATAAGAACTCAAAGCACATTTGACAAGTATTGCAACATAAATCTTAGCACAGCTAACTGATCACACTCAAGAAGAAATCCATGGGCACAAGAAGGCTATTTTCCAACTCTCTAACTTAAAATAATCTTAAACAAGTTAAAGTTTAAATAAGTTAAAATAACCTTAAATATGTATATGAAATTGACACTTACATTTTGGCCATAGACAGCCTCCTGGGGCTTTCCACTAGCATCTACACCACCATGAACATAAGAAGAATTCCTGCCATAAAACCTGAAAAAGCATTGATAATGATTAACATAAAGTTATGAAGAGAAAGAAGTCTAAGAGGGAGTAGAGTCCCGGTATTAACCAGAGCTAGTTTCCAGCTCTAGCTCTGTCACTCATTAGCTGTGTAACCTTGAGACTTACAGTCTTCAAGTTCACTTTCCTTGGTAACTTGGAACAAGAGTGACTTCTCCACAGAGTTATTATAAGGATTAAATGAGCAATGACATAGAATTCTTAGTGTGCCTGGCTATTAGTTATGCTGTCTTTAGCTATTCTCATCTTACTGTTATCTATATGCTGTTAAGTGGGAAAATGAGACATTCAAAATATATTCTAAATACTGATGCTGCTATTTATTTACCCATTTTTGTCAAATATAAAAACTCAGTTGTTTAGATCTGTTTGGAATCAGATACTATTTAACATTCATTCTACTAAGAGTTCCAAATGACTACTAATTCCAAAGGCTAAGGTTAAAAGTTTAGATTTAAATTAATTGAAATAATTCAGAGATCAAGTTTAATATATATATATATAATTTTAGCATCTAATTTCTCAATATTTTTATACTGCTCTTAAGTACATGATAAATTAGTGTTTCTCTGGTATTAACATAAAGCAACTAGGAGATCTTCCTAAATTAAGGTTATCAAATATGCAAAATTAATTTTCTCATAAAGAGAACTCAGCTCCTACTGCAATAAAACATGAAGACTTCCTCTATGACAAACAACATTCTCAGTGCACTACACATGTATTGATTCATTCTAGTCTAACAACTTCAGGACTAACCTAAGTGCTGTTATCTAAATGAACAAACTGAAGTTCAGAAGAGGTTAAATTAACTCCTCAAATGTTACACACCTATCAAGTCAGAGCAGCTGACTCCAGAGCCCATGCTTTTAACCACTACCCATATTTTTTTTTCTGTTTACACTGTTCTCTCCCATGTACTACTGGCAAGCATGTATACAGTTATCATTTGGACAATTTGGCTGTTAAGTGTGCATAAGAAAAGCTTTAGAGAAAATCATACCTTTGATTTAACAGTTCTATTTCTAGGAAGTTATCCTAAGGAAACAACTAGAAAGATGCACAAAAATGCACGTATAAGAAAGGATATGCACTACCGTGTTAGTAACTGAAAAATTTTAAACAAACTTAAATTTTTTATTAATAGGGAAATCTGCTATACAAGCTAAGTATAAAACAGAAGTCTGTGCTGTTACCTGAAATTATGGTAGAGAGTCTTGTTTTTCCTTGTTATAAAAAGGAAAAGTTAAAAATGCTAATACCTACACTGTGAAGACAAAATTTCAGATAATGAAAAGCCTTAATAATTCCATTCTCCCTCAAACTCACATATACTGTTAACAGGAATGTTTCTATTTTTATAATCAGAAAAATGTACAGGTACTGTTTTTTTTGGGGGGGGGGGGCAGTGTTAGTTATCTAAAAATGTCTCCTGGAATAACATAGGGAATATTACACACATGCTTAACAATGGCAGGGCACAATGCAAAACAGAACTTTAGAATGCCCAGCACATTTATAAAGAGAACCTATATATAAAAGAGAAAAGTCCTTTAACATTCTTTCCCATACGAAGCAGCAATGACGTACTTCTCCTTAAGTACACACAAGTACACATCTGGCTAGTGTGTTCTACAATAAACGCTGGCACAGCCTAATCCTTACAAAGGTCTCACTTATCTTTGACCTACTAAAAAATACAACAGGTAGAACAAAAATTATAAATACTACTCATAATATAAATCAATTTCATTTCAATCTCCAGAAAAAAGTAAGCTCATACATGTCTTGCCAAACTAGTAAACAAGGCTACTGTTGCCATCTCACAAAGGAATATTCTCTTGTGAATCAATCTGAAGGAATTTTCACAAATGAAATCAATTAACTGATTCATTTCCTAACACTGCTACAGAGAACTTTTAAAAACCACACAAAAACCAAACGAAACAACTTAACCTGTGATTTCCATCAAGACTAGAACCCATTAGTTGGTAAAGTCTGTGGTTTAAAAAAGAAAGAAAGAAACATAAAATACCAGACTATGTAATTGTGTATGTGTAAGTGGGTATACAGATGTGAATGTGTTATATAATGGGATCTGATAAGTGTTTTTCTTACTGTAGATTTCATTCAAGGAGGAAACTTGAAAAAGATGGGTTTTATGTCATCAGTTTGTTAAAATATTGCATGAGCTTTGTAAAGATACTTGTCAGGACACGAGGAGACAGGAAAGACAAAATTTATATGTAGTCATATTCAAGAAAATAAAAGTAAATAAAAATAGTAAATAATCCAATTAAAATTTACCTGTGTAAATATTCTGGAGCTTTATTCAGCAAAGTATAATATTGCCTCACAAACTCCCGCCCTACAAGCAGCGGACTGGGCTTCTCCATAACCATTTCTTTGCTGCACAATGTCAAATACTAGGGAAACAAACATAGGAATAATAATTCTTAAAAGTCATCTTTGTTAAATACCATGAAGCAAATTTTCTTAGACATTCAAATGAAAACAAAATATCACTTATTAAAAAATAACAGTAAAATAATAAATTCCCAATAACTACTTATAACCTCCAACATTTGCCATTTCCTCTTTATCTCTATGTCTCTATTTCTTGATCTCCCTATGTCTCAATACAAGGGGAAGTGGCATGTCCAGTGCTGTCTCAGACTAGATGGCACCATAATAAAGTCTTTTTACTCATAGTATATTTTTCCTTTGGGGAACATTATCTCCTACATTCTTAGACTCTAATGGTTTGTTTTTGGAAACTAGGCAGAAGGCACAACTCAGGGCTTGGGAGATCATACTTATAGACAGCACTAGCTTTTGTCTTCTTTATGTAATACTCTAGCCTTCTAGGGATTAATTGCACTGTTTCAAAATGATAACAATTACCATTAAAAATCAGCAATACTCTAAATACTCAGATAATGGTGCTTCACATTTTGTGTGTGTCTTTTCAACCTTTCTTGCTATTAATTATCTAACTACATGTCAGGCACTGTTCATAGGAAGTGGGATACCTCAGTGAACAGGACTCTAGCCCTCGGAGTTTATAATCTATCATGGAATACAGACAAGCAAATAGGGAACAGAATGGGTTAGGTGCGACCTAAACGTACCTCTAAGCCCCAACTCTCAAAGATAAACAAGTAAAAAATAAAAATAGAAACATAATCTTTCATCATTTAAAGTAAATAATTTATGTCTATAGCCCTCCAAACAGTAAAAGTCGTAACACTAGGAATTAAGAGAAATGGGAAGAAAAAAGAGAAAATATGAGTATCACTAGTTTAAATACATATATACACACGTTTGTGTGTGTGAAATTACTGAGCAAATCAAGATGCAGTTTAAATTCCTGTTAACAAATAAACTTCAACATGGGTTTTTCTGCTGCACTAAACTTGCTGGATCTTAGCTCCCTGTCAAGGATCAAACTCATGCCCTCGGCAGTGAAAGCGAGAAGTCCTAACCACTGGACTGCCAGGGAATTCCCTCAAAGCAGGTCCCCCTTTAAAAAATTTCACAAAGATAGCCCACCATTATCATTACAACTGTGATGCTTTTTAATAAAAATCAGATACCAGCCATAAAGGAACCTACAGATAAAACTCTATTAAATTAATCCTGGTGACTCCCAACTCAATTTTTACACAATGCTGTATTAGTTTCCCTGTTTCTCCTTTTGCGATTGTCTTGAAAATCTCAGTTGATATTAAAAAAAAAAAATTCTTTTCCAGTGCCAGGGTCTGGGGGGAGGAGCAGTTGCAAGAAGTCCTTGAAATAGCCGAGAAACAGGCAAAGGAGATGGAAGAGGAAAGTAAGGCTTCAAGCAGTAACAAAAAGAGGAGCAGAGAAGCTGGAGGAGCTAAAAGCGAAGGCCATGCGGAAGGTGCCCTGGGCCATAGGCAGAATTTGGAAATCTGGCAAAAAGCTGTTCCTTATGCCTCAGGTGATGGTAATCCTTACTTCCACTGCTGTTTAAACCCTGTATTCTCTTCCATAACATTTTTTTGCCACCTATAACTAGAATAAAAGGCTTCCCTGGTGGCTCAGTGGTAAAGAATCCATGTGCCAATGCAGGAGTAGTGGGTTCAATCCCTGGAACAGGAAGATCCACTGGAGGAGGAAACGGCAACCCATTCCAGTATTCTTGTCTGGGAAATCCAAACCCCATGGACAGAGGGGCCTGGCAGGCTACAGTCCATGGGGTCACAAAAGAGTTGGACATGACTTGACAACTAAACAACAAATAAGCTAGAATAAAATGCTGTCTTGGAGCCCGTGGCACATTCAAGAAAAGAAATGTTCACAGTGGCTTATCCCTTCAGTTCTCCTTTAGTCATTTCTATCCTAGTTGTGAGGTCAAAGTAAACCCAGCCTAGAATTCAGGCAGTCTGTTCTTCAATCTTTGCTCTACCTTAAATTTTGTGCCACCTACAATTAAATCAACTCATTTAAAAAAATTAAAGCACAAAGCAAAGTCAGACACAGTCATTTCAGGTGCCATTAGTTTCCCCCAAACCTAAAAACCTCCAACAATAAGAATTAACAAATCCTGATGCATAAAGAGACTTACTTGCTATGTTTAAAGAAATGAAGCAGGGACTTCCCCCCATGGCTCAATGTTTGAGAATCCACCTTGCAATGCAAGGGGATGGGGCTGATCCCTGGTTTGGGAACTAAGATCTCACCTGTCACAGAGCAACTAAGCCTGAGCACTGCAACCATTGAGCCCACGCACCACAACTAGAAAGCCCAAGCACAAGGAAAGCTCCTCTACGACAAAACGAAGACACAGCCAAATAAACAGTCTTAAAAAGTAATGAAGAAAAAAAACATAGTATTTTTATTAAGAATGACAGGCAAGGTTGAGGAACAGGAGATTTATCTAGTAAAATTTTATAAAACAACAAAAATGTGGAAATTATGCACATTTAATACTACTGTTAACAACTGATGTTAAGCTGTGGCAAAATACTAACTTACCCTCTGAATAAAATATTATGTACAACAGTTCTGTTCAAAGGTCAATGACAAAAAAACACTATTAGGCATTGTTTCTGAGTTTGGGGATTCTCACTTTTCCCTCTTTTTCTTCTCTACTTCAGATTTTCTTCAGTGAGACTTTGTTACTTAACCCAATTTCCCATCACATTTATAAAGTACACATTCACCTGCCATTTTTGTCACCTACGTATAGCCAAAGTAAAAAAAAAAGTGTCACACAAATCAGTATCAAAGAAAGGTCAAAATACACTGGAGTTTTTGTAACAAAGTTCAAGAAAGGCTGCACATTGCCCACTCTACCTTTACAGTCACTGAAGTTGACGGCCATGAAGCCATGGTATCATCAATTTAGATCAGAAAGACAGGCAAAGGAAACTGGCAGTGGGGGTAACTTTTTACTTGATTAGTCAATAAATTACATTTATTCAAAAATAGATAACCTGAAAAGTGAACTTTGAATGGGGAATGAGATAAAGCAGTGCTAACCTGGTAAAAGCCTAAACAAACAGCTATACAGAAGAGGCTGTGCAGAGTCCAGTTTTTAAAAGTTACAGGTAGACTCCCAAAGGGAATATAGATGAAATGAAGATGTTACATAGAGGAAGGTGTTCCAATTAAATACACTGACTTAAATGGACTCAATTTAGACGGCTAAAATATAATTGACTGATGGGAAATAAACTACATTAACCAGAAAGTAAAAAGTATGGAGGGGAGGGGTATGGAAAGCAACCTCACTCTACTTTTAACAACAGGTTAATTTATGTATTCTACACAAACAAGGGAAGCTACAAGGGCTTCCTTTGTAGCTCAGTCGGTATAAAGAATCTGCCTGCAGAGCAGGAGACCCAGGTTCAATCCCCGGGTCAGGAAGATGCCCTGGAGAAGGAAATGGCAACCCACTCCAGTATTCTTGTCTGGAAAATCTCATGGATACAGGAGCCTGGTGGGCTGCAGTCTATGGGGTTGCAAAGAGTTGGGCACGACTGAGCAACTAACACTTACACTTACTTACACAAACAACTGCCATCTTTCAGTTTTCTCCCCTCGAGTGGGGAAATGCATTCACAGAAAAGAACCCAAGTCACAGGCAAGAAATTCACGGGAATCGGGTCCTTTCACTTATGTTTATATATAAAATAAAACCCTGAACATGAAAGTAAGGAAAGGGTTTTAACTAAGGCCATGAAGAAATCTTAACCTTTTGAGATGGTGATCTCTCAACTCACAAATTAAGAAGTGATCTTTAGTCAAGCATACAAGACTATATAATTCAACAAAGATAGTCAAGATTTAAGAATACTTATGTACAAAAAGAATCTTCAGAAGGTTGTTAGCCTTTGTTAGCCTCAAATCATCTTCAAAGAGCAATTATCATCTAACACCTTTTTACAGAATGTCAAATTCCCCTATAAAGTCCTACTTTCTCCCAAAACACATAAATATATGGAGACTGTTGTCACACTGGAATGTACAGTGTAAAAGGTACTCTTTTCCTGTCAGTTAAAAGCGATATCATCCTATTTATTCATCAAGATACCAACCTGATTACATCTGGCTTTCCACACTATTTAACAGAACCTCAACTATCTCAGAGGTCATTCACTAACTCTGCCTGTAACTCCTGTGTATCTTCAAACATCTTTTTATTTGTTCCTGTCTTTCCCCTGAATTCTCAAAGTACTTTTATCATGCACTCAGTTCAGTTCAGTCACTCAGTCGTGTCTGACTCTTTGTGACCCCATGGACTGCAGCATACCTGGCCTCCCTGTCCATCACCAACTCCCAGAGTCTACTCAAACTCACATCCATTGAGTAGGTGATGCCATCCAACCATCTCATCCTCTGTCGTCCCCTTCTCCTCCCACCCTCAATCTTTCCCAGCATCAGGGTCTTTTCAAATGAGTCAGTCCTTCGCATCAGATGGCCAAAGTATTGGGAGTTTCAGCTTCCTTCAGTATCAGTCTTTCCAATGAATATTCAGGACTGATATCTTTTAGGATGGAGTGGTTGGATCTCCTTGCTGTCCAAGGGACTCTCAAGAGTCTCCTCCAACACCACAGTCCAAAAGCATCAATTCTTTTCAGTGCTCAGCTTTCTTTATAGTCCAACCCTCACATCCATATATGACTACCGGAAAAACCATAGCTTTGACTAGACAGACCTTTGTTGTCCAAGTAATGTCTCTGCTTTTTAATATGCTGTCTAGGTTGGTCATAACTTTTCTTCCAAGAAGCTATCATGCACTCTGCACTCTATTAATCATATTCTGACCTAAATTACTAACCCTGCATCTATCTTAGTCTTCCCCTTCTCTACTCCCCTCTCAAATATTATAATCTAAGTTCTCCCTTAAATGTAATTCTCTAGAAAGTCACGATTCTCAAAAATCCAATGACCTCAGTCTTCTACCAGTCTGCATCACCATTGATGCTCACCTCCTCCTAACGCTTCTAGATTTCTACCATGAGGCAACTTTCCTTCTCATTAAAATGCAAAGTTCTCAAGGTCTGTCTGCTAATGTGGCAATTTCTGCTCATCAAACAGCTTCATCTCCCAGATTTATCTCAATTTGTATGTAGTCTCTGCTAGAATTCAAATTTGACACCTTAACCCCTTGCTGAATACGTACACATGATCTCATAAGTAAACCAATACATACACTCTCTTCTATACAGATAGAGCAGTTTCCTTGTTTCTGTTAATGATGCCACCACCTTTTTTGCTTTAAAGCTCAGTCCTTGCCCTCTTTAGAGGGAGGGCCCTTTTAAAGAGTGACTTGTCCTCTTTAAAAAGCTTCAAACTAAAATCTTGACAACTCAAAAATCTCTTGGAATTTGATCCATCCTTTCTGTTTCCCACTAAATTCAGACTCTTTCAATTCTTTCTCAAAAGGCTTCCAAACTGGTACAGTGGATGGGAATTTGCCTGCCAATGCAGGGGACAGGGGTGAGGTTCCTGTTCTGAGAGGATTCCACATGCCATGGAGCAACTAGGCCCGTGCACCACAACTACTGAGCCTCTGCGCCTAGAGCAGGTGCTCAGCAACAAGAGAAGCCACCTCAGAAGCTGGAGCACAAGGAAGGGCAGCACCTGCTCACTCCAACAGAGAAAGCCCACAACATAGCAACAAAGATCCATCACGACCGAAAAGAAACAATTTTTCTAAGTTTAATGCCCTCATTAAAAAAAAAGTCTTCCAAACTTCTGTATCATTGTACACATAAAATTGAAACACGTGCATTCAGTTTGAAGTATTATGCCTTCCAGAGAAATCCAGGCTGACATACACAGCCCTAACCAACATTTCAAATGTACCTTCCACTACACTTCTCACCTCTCTAAACAAATTCTATGCTCTTAAGTGGTTCAGATGGTAAAGAATCCACCTGCAATGCAGGAGACTTGGGTTCAATCCCTTGGTTAGGAACATCCCCCAGAGAAAATGGCAACCCACTCGAGTATTTTTGACTGGAGAAACCCAGGGACAGAGGAGCCTGGAGGGCTACAGTCCATGGGGTTGCAAAGAGTCAGACACGACTGAGCAAATAAGCAAGAGTATCATACCATTTAGCATCTTTCCCTGAACTTGCAATTTTCATACTCTAGGCTACTGTCTTACTTCATTCAACACCAGCTGGATAAATAGGTGGGACAATACAAACTCATTCAATATTTATTAAATACATACTATCTAAGTGCCAGAAACTATGAAAGGAAAAAGAGAGGTGAATATGACAGACTTGATCTGCTGCACCAAAGAAATTTCAAGTCCAGTGGGAGAAAGAATTCCTAAATGCAATTATCTAATGTGATAAATGCTATGCTGCTGCTGCTACTGCTGCTGCTAAGTCGCGTCTGACTCTGTGCGACCCCATAGACGGCAGCCCACCAGGCTCCCCCGTCCCTGGGATTCTCCAGGCAAGAACACTGGAATGGGTTGCCATTTCCTTCTCCAATGCATGAAAGTGAAAAGTGAAAGTGAAGTCGCTCAGTCGTGTCCGACTCTTAGCAACCCCATGGACTACAGCCTACCAGGCTCCTACGTGCATGGAATTTTCCAGGCGAGAGTACTGGAGTGGGGTGCCATTGCCTTCTCCGGATACATGCTATAGCCCTACCACAAAGAATGTACCACTTGAATTGGAACAGGAACAGAAATCTGGCATGCAGAAGATGAAGTGAGTATTCCAAATCAGAACTATTAATAAAAGAGAAAATATTTAGGGAACGACCATCTCTTCAAAACCATCAATTCTCCTTCATGGGTTTTTCGAAAATATACTCAAGATCCTATTCCAACCCAACCTGGCTTTCTTAGCTAAGTCCCTCAGGCAGGACTAATCATTTCTTCTTCTAAGTACTATGTGTATCATCTTTTGGCTCTTTTTATTAACACGTTTAGTCCTAGTAATGTGTACATGTGCACAGGCATAACCCTCTCCTGTTTGGAAGATTCCTTAAGTTAAGGCTAAACAAAAGCCTGGCAGTATTATGCTTCCAGGAGATGCTCAAGAGATTCTTTGCAGCATCTATCATTCCTTTGTACTTAAGAGGATTAAAAAAAATTGTTGAACAAATCTGTGATGCTGAAGACTTCTAAAGGGAATTCCCTGGTGGTCCAGTGATTATGACTTCATGCTTCCACTGCCAAGGGCAGGGGTTTCATCCGTGGTCAAGGAACTAAGATTGTGCATGCCACAAAGCACAGCCAAAAAAAACACACAAAATACTCTTAAGAGAAGGAGCCTACCAAAATACAAAGGTATTTCAACAGTTTCTAAAAGTGCTATGAGGGATATAATGTACATGATCAATTTAAGTTATTAACACTGCTTTATATTATATATGAAAGCTGTTAAGAGAGTAAATCCAAAGAGGTTACATCACAACTTTTTCTTTCTATTCCTATAATTTCTTATCTGTATGAGAGGATGGATAGTCAAACACTTATTGTGATAATCATTTCATAATGTATGTTAAGTCAAATCATCTTGCTGTACACAAACTTATATAACGCTATGACAATTGTGCATTAGTTTCTCAGTTGTGTCCGACTCTTTGCAACCCCATGGACTGTAACTGGCCAGGCTTCTCTGTCCATGGAATTCTCCAGGCAAGAATACTGGAGTGGGTAGCCATTCCCTTCTTCAGGGGATCTTCCCCAACCAAGAGATCAAACCTGGGTCTCCTAAATTGCAGGCATATTATTTACCATCTGATGCAATGTGGGAATGATAGTGAAAAAATAATTAAGTCATTAATCATGTAATTTCAAAACATTTTGAAAGCCAATATTTTACACTCTAGTTTTTTTTTTTTTTCTTTTAGCTGCCCCAGCCCTTAGTTGCAACCCTGGTAGCTCAGCTGGTAAAGAATCCTCCTGCAATGCAGGAGACCCTGGTTCGATCCCTGGGTCAAGAAGTTTCCCTGCAGAAGAGATACGCTACCCACTCAAGTATTTTTAAGCTTCCCTGGTGACTCAGACGGTAGTAAAGAATTCGCCTGTAATGGAGGAGACCAGGATTCGATCCCTGGGTTGGGAAGATCTCCTGGAGGAGGGCATGGCAAACCACTCCAGTATTCTTGCCTGGAGAATCCCCATTGACAGAGGTGCCTGGTGGGTTAAGCCCATGTGCCACAACTATTGAGTCTGTGCTCTACAACCCACACTCAGCAACAAGAGAACGTACCACAATGAGCAGCCCCTACTTGCTCCATCTAGAGAAAAGCGCAAGACCCAGCAAAGCCAATAAATATTTTTTAAATTGGAAGTTAAAACCATAATGACATAGCACTAAATACCTTTAATAACGCTTACATCAAAATCTAAAAATACTGAGTGCTTGCAAGGATGGGAAAAGTTGGTAGGAATTGAAAAAAGGTACAGTCACTTTGGAAAACAGTATGGCAGTTTCTCATAAAAGTAAACATACATGTCTCATATTACCCAGCAATTCCATTCCTAGATATTTATGCAAAAGAAATTAAGCATATGTCTACACAGAGAACTATATGTTGTTTGCAGCAGCTTTATTAACACTCAAAACCTGAAAACAACTAAATGATCATTAGCCAGGTGAATGAACAAACTGTGGTAAATCCAAATAATCAAATACTACTTGGCAATAAAAATAATTTACTGATGGAGAAGGAAATGGCAACCCACTCCAGTATTCTTGCCTGGAAAAGTCCATGGACAGAGGAGCCTGGCAGGCTGCAGTCCATGGGGTTACATGACTGAGCATGTGTGCATGAGGGTGGAGAGTCACGGGTTGGTAACAATAAACTGGTAGAACTAAAAAAAAAATAATAATAATAATTTACTGATAATATGCAGGTAGCACTAGTGGTAAAGATCCACCTGCCAGTGCAGGAGACCTAAGAGACATGGGTTCCATCCCCGGGTTGGCAGCCCATTCTTCTTGCGTGGAAAATCTTATGGACAGAGGAGCCTGGCGGGCTACGCTGCATTTATAGGGTCCTAAAGAGTCAGACACAACTAAAGCGACTTAGCACGCAAAATGCAACAACATAAACGAGTTTCCAAAGTATTACTAAAAGATAAAGTTAATGCTCCCCTTCATGTATCACTGCCTTCTCCTGGTGAAGGGGCCTGCCTAACTCAATGAAGCTATAAGCCATGCCCTGTCGGGCCACCCAAGGAGGACAGGTCATAGTAAAGAATTCTGACAAAACATGGTCCACTGGAGGAGGCAATGGAAACCCACTGCAGATTTCTTGCCATGAGAAACCCATGAAGAGTATGAAAAAGCAAAAAGGTATGACACCAGAAGATGCCTCCAGGTCAGAAAGCATTTGATATGCTACTGGGGAAGAAAGAAAGAAAGAAAGTGAAGTCACTCTGTCGTGTCTGACTCTTTGCGGCCCCGTGGACTGTAGCCCGCCAGGCTCCTCTGTCCATGGGATTCTCCAGGCAAGAATACTGGAGTGGGTTGTCATTTCTTCTCCAGGGGATATTCCCAAACCAGAGATCGAACCCTGCCTGCACTGCAGGCAGATGCTTTATCCTCTGAGCCACCAGGGAAGCCCTACTGGGGAAGAAGGAAGGGCAATTACTAACACCTCCAGAAAGAATAAAGCTGCTGGGCCAAAGCAGAAATGATGCTCAGCTGTGGATGTGTCTCATGGTGAAGGTAAAAAACAATACTGGATAGGAACTTGCAATATTCAGTTCAGTTCAGTCACTCAGTTGTGTCCGACTCTTTGCAATCCCATGGACTGCAGTACGCCAGGCTTCCCTGTCCATCACCAACTCCCGGAGCATACTCAAACTCATGTCCATCACGTCAGTGATGCCATCCAACCATCTCATCCTCTGTCATCCCCTTCTCCTCCTGTCTTCAATCTTTCCCAGCATCAGGACCTTTTCAAATGGGTCAGTTTTTTGTATCAGGTGGCCAAAGAATTGGAGTTTCAGCTTCAGTATCAGTCCTTCCAATGAATATTCAGGCCTGATTTCCTTTAGGATGGACTCGTTGGATCTCCTTGCAGTCCAAGGGACTCTCAAGAGTCTTCTCCAACACCACAGTTCAAAAGCATCAATTCTTGCCAGCACCCAGCTTTCATTACAGTCCAACTCTCACATTCATACATGACTACTGGAAAAACCATAGCTTTGACTAGGCAGATTTTTGTTGGTAAAGTAATGTCCCTTTTTTAATGAGACATTATTAAAACTTTTTAGTATACTATCTAGGTTGGTCATAACTTTTCTTCCAAGGAGCAAGCATCTTTTAATTTCATGGCTGCAGTCACCATCTGCAGTGATTTTGGAGCCCAAATAGATAAAGTCTGACACTGTTTCCACTGTTTCCCCATCTATTTCCCATGAACTGATGGGACCAGATGCCATGATCTTAGTTTTCTGAGATCTTAGTTTTCTGAATATTGAGTTTTAAGCCAATTTTTTCACTATCCTCTTTCACTTCCATCAAGAGGCTCTTTAGTTCTTCACTTTCTCCATAAGTGTGGCGTCATCTGTGTATTCAAGGTTATTGATATTTCTCCCAGCAATCTTGATTCCAGCTTGTGCTTCTTCCAGTTCAGCATTTCTCAATATGTACACTGCACATAAGTTAAATAAGCAAGGTGACAATATACAGCCTTGATGTACTCCTCTCCCGATTTGGAACCAGTTTGCTGTTCCATGTCCAGTTCTAACTACTGCTTCTTGACCTGCATACAGATTTCCCAGGGGGCAGATCAGTTGGTTTGGTATTCCCATCTCTTTCAGAATTTTCCACAGTTTGTTGTGATCCACACAGTCAAAAGCTTTGGCATAGTCAATAAAGCAAAAGAAGATGTTTTTCTGGAACTCTCGCTTTTTCGATGATCCAGCTGATGTTGGCAATTTGATCTCTGGTTCCTCTGCCTTTCTAAATCCAGCTTGAACATCAAATTCACAGTTCATGTACTGATAAAGCCTAGCTTGGAGAATTTTGAGCATTATTATTGCATAGGAACCTGGAATGTTAGGTCCACAAATCAAGGTAAATTGGATGTGGTCAAGCAGAAGTGGACAAGAGTGAATATCAACATCTCAGGAATCAGTGAACTAAAAAGGACAGGAATGCCTGCATTTAATTCAGATGAACACTTTATATACTACTGTGGGAAAGAACCCCTTAGAACAAAAGGAGTAGCCCTCACGGTCAACAAGAGTCTGAAATGCAGTACTTGGGCGCAACATCAAAAACAACAGAATGATCTTGGTTCATTTTCAAAGTAACCATTCAATATCACAGTAATCCAAGCCTATGCTCCAAACACTGATGCCGAAAAAGCTGAAGTTGACCAGTTCTATGAAGATCTACAACACCTTCTAGAACCCCCCAAAAAGATGTCCTTTTCATCATATAGGACTGGAATGCAAAAGTAAGATGTCAAGGAGGTACAGGAATAACAGGTAAATTTGGCCTTGGAGTGCAAAATGAAGCACAGCAAAGATAACAGAGTTTTGTCCAGTGAACACACTAGTCATAGCAAACACTGTTTCCAACAATACAAGAGAAGACTCTACACATGAACATCACCAGATGGTCAATACTGAAATCAGACTGATTATGTTCTTTGCAGCTGAAGATGGAGAAGCTCTGTACAGTCAGTAAAAACAAGACCTGGAGCAAACTGAGGCTCACTCAGATCACAAGCCCCTTATTCCAAAATTCAGACATAAATTTAAGAAAGTAGGGAAAACCACCAGGCATTCAGGTAGGACCTAAATCAAATCTCTTATAAAAATACAGCAGAGGTGACAAGTAGATTCAAGGGATTAGATCTGGTAGACAGAGTGCCTGAAGATAAGGGTGGAGGTTCATGACACTGTACAGGAGGCAGTGGCCAAAACCATCCTAAAGAAAAAAATGCAAGAAGGCAAAGTGGTTGTCTGAGGAGGCTTTACAAATAGCTGAGGAAAGAAGAGAAGGGAAAGACAAGGGAGAAAGGGAAAGATACACCCAACTGAATACAGAGTTCCAAAGAACAGCAAGGAGAGATAAGAAGGCCTTCTTATGTGAACAATGCATAGAAATAGAGCAAAACAACAGAATGGAAAAGAAGCAAGACTTCTTTCAGTATGGGAAGTATGTGAACTGAGAATTTCCAGATGTACAAATTGGATTTAGAAAAGGCAGAAGAACCAGAGATCAAATTGCCAACATCCGTCAGATCATAGAAAAAGCAAGAGAATTCCAAAAAAATATCTGCTTCTGCTTCATTGACTAAGCTAAAGCCTTTGACTGTGTGGATCACAGCAGACCATGGAAAATTCAAGAAACAAGAATATCAGACCACCTATCTGCCTCCTGAGAAACCTATATGCAGATCAAGAACAAGAGGTAGAACCGGACATGGAACAACGGACTGGTTCAAAACTGAGTACATCAAGGCTGTATGTATGTTGTCACCCTGCTTTTTTAACTTCCATGAAGAGTACATCATATGAAATGCCCTTGTCAATCAAGATTGCTGGGAGAAATATAAACAACCTCAGATATGCTGATGATACCACTCTAATGGTAGAAAGCGAAGAGGAACTAAAGAGCCTCTTGATGAAGGTAAAAGAGGAGAGTGAAAAAACTGGCTTAAAACTCAATGTTCAAAAAACGAAGATCATGGCATCCAGTCCCATCACTTCATTCTGAACAGACGGGGGAAACAATGGAAACAGTGACAGACTTTATTTTCTTGGGCTCCAAAATCACTGCAGACGGTAACTACAGCCATGAAATTAAAAGATGCTTGCTCCTTGGAAGACAGGCTATGACAAGCCTAGAGAGTGTATTAAAAAGCACAGATATTACTTTGCCAACAAAGTTCCGTATCGTCAAAGCTATGGTTTTTCCAGTAGTCATGTATGAATGTGAGAGCTGGACAGTAAAAAAGACTGAGTGCCGAAGAACTGATGCTTTTGAACTTTTGTGCTGGAGAGGACTCTTGAGAGTCCCTTGGACTGCAAGGAGATCAAACCAGTCCATCCTAAAGGAAATCAACCCTCAATATTCATTGGAAGGACTGATGCTGAAGCTGAAGCTCCAGTACTTTGGCCACCTGATGTGAAGAGCTGACTCACTGGAAAAGACCCTGATGCTGGCAAAGACTGAAGGCAGGAGGAGAAGGGGACGACAGAGGACAAGATGGTTGGATCACATCACCAACTCAATGGACATAGATTGAGCAAACTCTGGGAAACAGTGAAGGACAGGGAAGCCTGGTGTGTAGTCCATGGAGTCACAAAGAGTTGGACACAACTGAGCCACTGAATAACAACAAGAGCTCTCTCCAGGAAAATCAGATACCAAGGGAACATTTCATGAAAGAATGTGCACGATAAAGGACAGAAATGATAACGACCCAACAGAACCAGAAGAGATTAAAAAGAGGTGGCAAGAATACACAGAAGAACTATACAAAAAGGTCTTAATGGCTCTGATAACCACGATGGTGTGATCACCCACCTAGAGCCAGACATCCTGGGGTGTACGTCAAGTGGGTCTGAGGAAGCATCACTACGAACAAAGCTAGTGGAAGTGATAGAATTCCAGTTGAGCTATTTCAAATCCTAAAAGATGATGCTGTTAAAGTGCTGCACTCAATGTGTCAGCAAATTTGGAAAACTCAGCAGTGGCCACAGGACTGGAAAAAAATCAGTTTTTTTTCCAATCCCAAAGAAAGGCAATGCCAAAGATGTTCAAACTACAAGATAATTGCACTCATTTCACATGCTAGCAACATAATGCTCAAAATCCTTCAAGCTAGGCTTCAACAGTATGTGAAATGAGAACTTACAGATGTACAAGCTAGATTTAGAAAAGGCAGAGAGGAACCAGAAATCAGATTGCCACCACTTTGTTGGATCATAGAAAGAAGCAAGAGAATTCCAGAAAAACATCCCCTTCTGCTTCATAGACTACGAGAAAGCCTTTGTGTGGATCATAGCAAACCGTGGAAAATTCTTTCAGAAATAGGAGCACCAAATCACCTTACCAGTTTCCTGAGGAACCTGTACGCAGGTCAAGAAGTAAATTATTAACAGAACTGGACATGGAACAACAGACTGGTTCAAAATTGGGAAAGGAACACAAAACTGTATACTGTCACTCTGCTTATTTAATTTATATGCAGAGGACATAATGTGATATACTGGGATGAATGAATCACAAGCTGGAATCAAGACTGCTGGGAGAAACAGTAAATTCTAGAATGCTACAAATCCCATCTTCGGGGCGGGGGGGAGGCGGGGGGGAAGGGATAATACAAAAAGAAGTATACAAGATAAAACGTGTTGTGGATCTAGGGGAAAAAAAAACTTCATATCAATTCATACCACCACTGGTAAACTATTTATTGAGTATTAAAAACAGTATAATTAATTTTGTAATTTTAAAACACTTTAAAATTTTCACTTGTTTTTTGATAACCATAACAGATATATGTTATTGGTTCAAAAACATGGCTCTAAAATAAAGATCGAAAGTGTGAAAATTAATTTAGCACTACTAGCAGAGCAAAAATAATCTGACATTATGCCTACATTAGTGACAATTTATTGTTAAAATCTTGAGTGTGCTTAAATATTACCAACTAATTGAAGATAAAGTTGAGCAGGTGGAGTAGGGGAACAGACTAGTAAAGTTCTACCATGCTGGAATTTAAAATGAGCAGCTACACAGAGAAACAAAAATAAAGAAACTTACTGCCTAGATACAAAGGTACAGTGGAGTTTTGTTTCCAAGAGGTAATTTTAAAAATATCTGGTATACTTACCTGATACAGTACTGTTTTTTTTCTGATAGCCTAATGGCAACCCACTCCGGTACTCTTGCCTGGAAAATCCCATGGATGGAGGAGCCTGGTAGGCTGCAGTCCATGGGGTAGCGGAGAGTAGGACACGACTGAGCAACTTCACTTTCACTTTTCACTTTCGTGCATTGGAGAAGGAAATGGCAACCCACTCCAGTGTTCTTGCCTGGAGAATCCCAGGGATGGGGGAGCCTGGTGGCCTGGTGTCTGTGGGGTTGCACAGAGTCGGACACGACTGAAGTGATTTAGCATCGGCAATGTTAAATTAATGGTCTTGAAACTAAAAATGTAATAATATACTGAACCCCAACTGTGGAACATCAGTTCATATGCACTCATTAAAATATTGTCAAAGGCTAAAACCATAAGGGGAAAAAATGAAATACAAAATTTGCAACTAAAGTATGATTTCACTAACATGAAGGGCAATGTATGCACTTGGACAGGAAAATGAAATTAATTCTTTAGATCTACTACTGCAAAATAATGATCAGTGTAGAATACAATACAAAAGATAAGGTTATCCAAGTGAAATACTTTTGTGTTCCTTTAACCCTTTTTAATCTTAGGGATCTCTGAAATGGCACCTCCGTTCTCTACTCAGTAATCAAATGGCTCTATCTACACATGACCATAAAATCTAGCTATACTAAACTGCTAAACACCTAGCTGCACCTCAGCCATATATAAGTATCAAAGTGAGTGAGTGTTAGCTGCTTAGTCGTGCCCAACACTTTGCAACCCCATGGACTGTGGCCCACCAGGCTCCTCCTTGTCTGGGTATTCTCCAGGCAAGAATACTGGAGTGGGTTGCCATTCCCTTCTCCAGGGGATCTTCCCAACCCAGGGCCCAAACCAGGGCCCTCCATATTGCAGGCAGATTCTTTTATGACTGAGTCACCTGGGAAGCCCCTTAAGCATCAAAATGCAGAATTGAAAATTCACTCTTCAAAGACCCTGGAATATTCTGACCACCATCTATAAGGAGTGATGAGAACTGCAGTATCTTTAACTCTAACAGTTGGGGATGGGGAATTTCAGTTATTGCAACTAATTACATGAAATTCCATCACAATTTAATACTTAGAAGAAAAAAGTCCAAAATAAAAACGGCTAAAAAGTTGAGACCCCATGTTGTCTTGTTTTTTAAAAAAGAAGCCAAAAGAAAATGACATTTTGGAAAACAGAAAAAATTCTACAAAAATAATTTTTCAGTATTGTGAAGTTAGAAGTAGTACTCTATCTTGCTTTCTATTACAAAAAAAAGTAAGATCCTATAAAGAGGATGCAGTTTTCTTATCAAAAACTGTTACCAAAGGCTATGTCTATGCTAGTTCAGAACTTATCTCTACTACTGAATAATTATCCCACCCTTTCCTCTCAGAGCCCCTCACTCCTGGCTGGCTCACACTAGTCAGGCCCAGGTCCATTGTCACTGAAGCAAGGACTGCAATACCCATTCTTAACAGCTAACCCCATATCAAAATTGAAACCTTTGGAACTACCAAAGGGTCTCTATTTAAAATGACTTTACCAATCAAAACAGCAATGCTTATCTACTGAAAGCAGCAACCTTCAATTTGTTGTGGCACCATGAAATGAAAGCATCACAAACAAGATCTAAGCACCAGTTACAGAAATAAGAGATAGTTGTGGATTAAGCCTTTTCTTTCAGAGGGCCCCAAAGGTAAGGAGGTGAGTTTTTAAATTCAGAAAGTATTAAAAGTGACCAAGCACTGAAGTGGAAATGCTGCCCCACAAAAATTAGTGTGTATTTATATTATGCTTTAAGGCAACCTTAAACAAGTAACCTACACATCCCTTTACCTCCTTCAGATAGATAAGATAATAGCTTCATTTACAGAAAAGGAAGCCACAATGTTAAGAGCCTAAGGAAAGTAGTTCAAAGTCCCCCAGTTATGAGAGAGAGCATTTGAAACCTGGTCTCCTCCCTAGGACAGTGATGTTTTCATTATATCTGTTTAAGAACTACCACTTTTGAAGACCATCCCAGGATGCAAGAATGTAAAAAAAAATTAAAGTCCAACTGTTGGTTTATTTGATACTGCAGGAAGAAGTTAAAAGACAAAAGACAGTAACATAAAAGGAAATCCACAACAGTCATCCCAACATACCTACAGTATCAACATACGGTAAAATATCTAGAATTTAAAAGATAAAAATAAGCTGAGGGACAGCCATCAAGAAACTGATTACATTGCTGCTCAAGCCAGTCCAGAGTTCCAGGAGATGGAACTTGTTTGTTCTGTCAGCTTTTAAATGTTTCCCGTGGAAAGAGTCACGTCTGTCAATTAAATTCTACTGAATTTAAGTTCAGGAACAACCCTCTAGTTTGTAATTATCAAAACCAGCCTTGAAAAGGGGTCATTCCTCACCTCCATACCCACTCAGTATAAAATATGTTGGGAAAAGTCTTACTTAAAGCAATCAAGGGAAGAACTTTCAATCCTGATAATGGGCAATTAACAGCAATAATTCTTCAGGACAAGGAAACTGTTAACCTAAAGACACTACTGGTATTTATATATTTTCAGTAACTAACTGATAGGGAGATTTTCTTTTTATTTTATTTTTTATTTTATTTTATTTTTTAAACTTTACAAAATTGTGTTAGTTTTGCCAAATATCAAAATGAATCCGCCACAGGTATACATGTGTTCCCCATCCTGAACCCTCCTCCCTCCCCATACCATCCCTCTGGGTCGTCCCAGTGCACTAGCCCCAAGCATCCAGTATCATGCATTGAACCTGGACTGGCAATTCGTTTTATACATGATATTTCACATGTTTCAATGCCATTCTCCCAAATCTTCCCACCCTCTCCCTCTCCCACAGAGTCCATAAGACTGTTCTATACGGAGATTTTCATTAAGTGAACTGTGGATAATGAAAATAACCTACTACCAACAGTGCCAATACTATTCAAACTCAAGAGCTTTCTGGTAGCAATTCTCCTCACCTACTAACTACTCACTCACTCGACTACCAAATTCAAGACATTTACTTCTCCTTCCATTTTTGGTCCCTATCCACTCCACAAGCATTCTGGTTCTTTCCTCTTGCTGCTGCTGCTGCTGCTGCTAAGTCGCTTCAGTCGGGTCCGACTCTGTGCGACCCCAGAGACGGCAGCCCACCAGGCTCCCCCGTCCCTGGGATTCTCCAGGCAAGAACACTGGATTGGGTTGCCATTTCCTCTTGCTACTCACTGACAAATATTTCAACCCTGAATATTCAACAACTTGAACTATAATAGCTCCTAAATAGAAAGAAATCCATTTGAGGTCCTTATCCTCCCTTCAATTCCTTGCTAACTTTTCAGAATTAAACAGCCTCAAGAGATGAAATCATAACACATGTTTTCTCTTGGCTAATCCCAAATATTTAACGGGAAAATAATATCACCAAAGAAACAACACATTTCAGTTTAAACGAATCATACCGTCTATTTTCTGAGACCAGGAATTTTGGACATCAAAAGGACCACTGGATACTAACAGGGCCAAATGTTTACTCTGAAACTTTGTTCACATGCCTAAGGCTATATTAACTGCCAAATATGGAGCTAGACAAGGAATTCCCACTTTCTTCCCCTCTAATATAGGAGGCTCCCCAAACTGCAGTTAATGTTTCACGAATCCAGGTACATGCAATGCTAACATTTGAAAGACTAGCACGAGCTGCTAAAGCCAGTATTTCGACACAAGTTATTATCACAACAATCATATGGGGACAAGACGGAATAACTTTGCTATTATTCCAGCTTCGGTGCACGTGTATGGTTTTGTTTTTGTTTGATTTTTCAGACAGCAAAGGCATTGACCCTCCAAAAAAAAAAAGTTCTGTTAAGAAACTAGGCATACCTTGGAGGGGAAAAAAAATTGATCTATGCGGAAAATTGTAGCTGCAATCTACACTCGCCCCAAAGCGGCACAGGGCCATCTTAAGAAATCTGCCTTTAGAGATGCAGGTAAAATTCGATCAGATTCAACTAACAAAATTAACACAACCTAGGGACGTTATGTTCCTCCCCTTGACTATCCTTCCCACTCTCCCCAAAAAAGAGATGGGAAAAAATAAATAAACCCCCTCCCCAGAGCAAACATCTCTTCTATTCCTGAGTCAGTAAGAGATCGCCTGCATAAAAGGGCACGGAGAAGGAACACGTTATATATAGCCCGGGTTTCAGAACTCGTCCGGGATAAAACCGAGGCGGGTCAGAGACCGCGGAACACCAGGTACTGGGTAAGCAAAGCGGCGGCTGCTTCAGACCCGGATTCTGTTTCCGTGCAGAGAAATGGTGCCCGGAGGCCGCTACTTTCGCATCTGCGTCGCTTCTGCCTCCGCCGACACAGCCTCTTTTCCCCTCCCCCACGGGCGGGGCGGCAGCGGCGGCCTCCCCGTTCCCGGGGAACCGGGAGTAAGAGCCACAAGAGTCGGGGACGAGTGGGGGGCTGCGCACCTGAAAACACACTCTCCGGCAAGCCCACTCCCCTACGTCCCGTCCGAAGCCTCTATCAGCGCGCCTTTGGGAGCCGCTGCGTCCCCTTACCCAGCTCGCCATCTCATCCCCAACCAACACCGGCCCCACCTGTGCCCTCGGAGCCCTCTGTCCGCACGACGCGCGCCGGTCACCTCCCTGCCCACGCGGCCTCCCACCCCTCACCTGAGAGGAAAGGCTCGGCTTCTCTCACGCACACACCAGCAGCGTAGGCAGCCGGCAAGAACAATGTCTCTCTCGGCCTCAACACCTCCGACACCGGGGCTCACGTAAAGAACGGTTGCCGCGGGCCGCTGCGCGCGACGGGAATGTCCCCTTCCGACCACCACACCGACCGTCCTTCCCGGCCCCCGTACACACCTCCAACCAACAGCGGCGGCGGGTACGTCGCGCGGAGGTCAGCGGGAGAGTCGCCGAGGACCGGCTGCAGCAGGTTCTTCTCACTCGCCGCCCCCTCCCTCTGACAAATCTCAAGCCTAGGAAGCCGAAGAGCCGAGAGCAGGTTCCCCTCACAACCACCTCTTCCCGGGCGTCAGGCGCTGCGGCGAGCGACAAGGAACACGGACGTCCCGCCCCCTTTGCCGCCGCCCCCTCTTATTGTTTTACCCCTGCCGAAAGGGCTGGGGAACCCCCCAGCACGGCTTCAGCCAATCAAGCATCTCCTCCGCGAGCTGGACCCAACCTTCTCGCGTCCCTCTGCGGAGCACGCGCAGAACGCCGCCGCGCTCACGTACTCTCGCTCCCGGAAAGCCGGGGAACCGGAACCGGCCTGAAGCCGGGGCGAGAGTCCGCTGATTTGACGTCACAAGGAGGCTGCCTTTCTCCGGCCCAAGGCTCGGGCCTCGTCGCCCTTCGAAATCGCGGCGTAACAGGAGCCGGGTGGCTGCAGCGCTGTGCTTTTTGCGCTGTGCCCCTTTGGGGACTGATTTTTCTGGTCCTTTTATATTATTAATGTTAAGGAGGAGAAAATGTAGTGATTCTTCTTTCTGAACTAGGTATCTGCAGGTTGCTGCTCTAGACGAGCATATAATGCAGTCAGTGGCTTTAGCTGCTTGCACCGTAAACTCAGCCTAGGAAATGGAGGTTTTTAAGCTCCACGGAGAAGGGCACATCCGTTCAAACAGGTTTAACGCAACATACATTATAGGGCCTACTGCGTTCTAGGTACTGGGATGTAGAAAAAAATACGACGTGGCCTCCACGGAGAGGGGGGGCATTCTATTTCTTTGTGTGCCTGTTCAGTGTTCAGGCGTTGCTAAATACATGCTAAGCATTTTATATGCCAAAGCAGCTAAAAGGGTGAAATCCCAGGAGATATCAGGATTACAGCCCTGTCCTAGATCAGACTTGGCCCCGGGGACATAGCTGAGAAAACACTAGACACCGACTCTCATGACCTTGATTCATGGAAAAAGCCAAATCTGCTTACAGTCAAGGAAGCCACTTTGCACCTTAGTTCTGGCAATGTTTCTCAGGGACTATCAAGACAGCTGAGGAATTTTGGAAAGGAGGAGCTGAGGAAACGGTGAAAGAAATAAAAGGCAATTAGGAAATGCCCATATACAGATAAAATGTAGGGATACACATTTAAGCAGTTTTCTTCACAATCCTATTAAAGCAATTTAAAGGTTTTTTTCACGTGTGAAAACAGGTTTACGGGGCAGTGCCAACATTTGAACCTTCAAAATCTACACTTTTAGGTTGCTCAATCATTTTGTTATATGCAAAATACATGGGCTGTCACTTTTAGGAAGTTAACTTTGACATGGTTTTCCTTAGAAGTAGCATAATACATTAAATGCATATTGCCCTTCATATCTAATACTTATGTACCAGCCACTCATCTACTTTAATTGTTTAATCCTCACAATAACCCTATAAAGTAGTTACTATTTTTATGCCCATTTAACACATGAAGAAACTGAGGCTTAGAGAGGTCAAGTAACTTGCCCAAGGTCACCAGCTGCTACTCTGGTGGAGCTGGGATTCAAACACAAGCAGTCTGCCTTTTTTGTACACTCCGTGGCATGCCCTTTACCACAAGCTATTAAATATTCTCATTGTACCAACCTTTCTATTGGTTGACATTTCTGTTTCCAGTTTGAAGCTCTTATGCACTTTTATTCTTCATGTGCTCAGTTGCCAAGTTGTTTCCAACTCTCTGCAATCCCAAGGGCTGTAGCCCGCCAGGCTCCTCTGTCCATGGGACTTCCCAAGCAAGAATACTGGAATGGGTTGCCATTTCCTTCCCCAGGGGATCTTCCCCATCCAGGGATCAAACCTGCATCACCTGCATTGGCAGGCGGATTCTTTACCACTGAGCCTCCAGAGAAGCTGTGATTTTTCACCAGGTACAAAAATTTCTCTAGATCTGTGATTATCAGAAATCAACATGCATCAGAATCACCTGGAGAGCTTGTTAAAACACACAATGCTGGGTCCCATTCTCAGGGTTTCTAATTCAGCAAGTCTGTGTTAAGGCCTGAAAATCTGAATTTATAATAAGTTACCAGGCACTGCTTGCTGCTCTAGGAACCACACTTTAAAAACCACTGATCCATGGGAGAGATGTTCAAGAGGGAGGGGACATATGTATACCCATGGCTAATTCATGTTGAGGTTTGACAGAAAACAAAATTCTGTAAAGCAATTATCCTTCAATTAAAAAATAAATTTTTAAAGAAATAGAAGATTAAAGACAAACTAAAAAAAAAACCCACTGATCCACACCATGGGTTGGCAAATATACACTGTTAGGGGCCAGACAGTAAATGTTTTAGGTTTGGAAGCCATAAATGTTCTCTGTTACATATCCAACCTCATCTGCATTTTAAAATACTTTGAAAATGTTAAAAAATATTCTTAGCTCTGTCCATGAGTGCTCAGTCATGTCTGACTCTTTGCAACCCCATTGACTGTAGCCATCAAGGCTTCTCTGTCCACAGAATTTTCCAGGCAAGATTACTGGAGTGGGTAGCTATTTCATACTCTAGGAGATCTTCCCGAACAAGGGATCGAACCTGAGTCTCCTGCATTGGCAAGTGGATTCTTTACCACTGCACCACGGGAAAACCCATTCTGAGCTCTTGGGCTGTGTAAAAACAGGCCTCAGACAAATCTTGCTCAAAGGTTTAGTATATCAGTAGGTGGAGTTATTGGGAAAAATGATTCCGTTATCTTGAATTTTTATTGAAATACCTGAAACTGCTTTCCTAAATCATTATTTTTACTTCGTAAATGTCTCTCAAGACTGTGACCTTTGAATATCTCTCCGTACTTAGAGCTGCTACCTGGATTCAGGCCCCCTTTCATCTTTCCAGAATGATTGCAACAACCTCCTAAGTAAGTAATCTCCCTGTCCTACAGAAATAAACTCCATGAAATACTCACTCCTCTTCAGGCAGTATGGCAAGGAGACAAGTATAAATGTATTCATTCAAGGGCTCAAGTCAAAAACTTCTGTTTTTCTTACACCACACAGCAAATCACAGTAAATTTCTGTTCCCTCTACCTTCAACATTTTTCTAGATTAAACACTTCTTACTACTATCACTGCTATTATTGTAGTTCATACCACCATCGCCTACTGCAGCAACCTTTTATTTAGTCTTGATGTACTGCTCTTATTTAACTATGGTTTAGCCTCACAGCAACCAGATCCTTTAGAGCTATAAATCAGATAACATTCTCAAAACTCTTCAAAGGCAGCACAATAAAATCCCAAGTCCTTACCATGCAAGGTGTCCCTAATTTAGTCCTCACTTGTTACTTCCACGTCTTTTCTTACTACTTTTTCTGTCATACACCTCAGTCCTTCCTTTGACACTTCACATGCCCACCCCAGTGTGAGTCTTGGATGTGAACCTTCATCAGAATTCTGTGAAAAATCAAAATAAACTACATGTACTGATTTCCCAGAGTACACTGAAATACTTCATTCAGGCATTCTAAAAAATAAACTAGGCATGATTTTCCCTTACACAAACTACCCTTCGTAGAATTTCAATTAACCTTATACTGCTTAAACAGTCTACTAGCTTGTCTAAACTATTTTGTGACTATTTTGCACTCTATAGTATATATTTCCTACGTTCTCTTCTAGGTTATTTTTTTACAAATAGTTCATCAAATGGTAACCTACACATTGTCTGGCAGACTGTCCACTCAGTAATAGCCTATAGGGTTCATTCATTAATTTCTCAATACATTCATTCAGTGGCCACTGTTGAGTGCTATCAAGCAAAGCACTAGGCTCGAGATGAGGCAAAAATAAGCATGTTGTCTTCAGGAAATTGGGAGGCGGGGGAGAGATAAAGCGAGAGGAGAAAAGAGAAAAACGAAAAGGTAGGGAGAGACAGGAAAAGAGGGAGAGGGAGAGTCAGAGAAAAACAGGAAGGAGGGAGGCAGTGACAACAGACAGCCCTGTTAGGTGACACTACACTGCTACGGCTGCTGCTGCTGCTGCTAAGTCGCTTCAGTTCTGTCCGACTCTGTGCGACCCCATAGACGGCAGCCCAACAGGCTCCCCCGTCCCTGGGATTCTCCAGGCAAGAACACTGGAGTGGGTTGCCATTTCCTTCTCCAGTGCATGCAAGTGCAAAGTGAAAGTGAAGTCGCTCAGTCATGTTTGACTCTTAGTGACCGCATGGACTGCAGCCCACCAGGCTCCTCCATCCACGGGATTTTCCAGGCAAGAGTACTGGAGTGGGGTGCCATCGCCTTCTCCGGACACTACACTAGGGATACTGAATAGCAATATGTACTTCATCTTCCTAACCTTCATTGAATTTTTGAATTTATAATTTATTATCTGATATTTTCCCTCTCTTACACACACACCTTGAAAGTTCCACAAAGAGATACTCCTATTTGCTTCTCCAGTCCAGCACTCGGTACTGGCCCACTGAAATTGCTCCCTAAATTGCTCCCTAAAGTAGCTGACAAAGCCTTGTGAGAGCAGAGGAAGGAGAGCACCAAAAGAGAAAAGAGAGCACCACCACTACTGGACTTCTAGTAGCTTTTATACTTTTGCCCTAATTTCTAAAACAGTTTATGATTTTTATTCTTTCTTGATGAATAATAATAGTTTTTAGACTGTGGATTTTTCCCTTGCCTATAATTTAGGCAACATCCCAGAGGTTTTATTCATTACTATTATATTCTAAATATAGAAATATATATTTCTATTCTAAATATATAAATGTATTCTAAATGAGCTTCCCTGGTGGCTCAATTGATAAAGAATCTGCTTGCAATGCCAGAGACCCAGGTTCGATCCCTGGGTCAGGAAGATCCCCTGCAGAAGGGAATGGCTACCCACTTCAGTATTCTTGACTGGGAAATCCCATGGACAGAGGAGCCTGGTGGACCGCAGTCCATGGAGTCGCAAAGAGTTGGACACGACTGAGCAACTAACTCGTACTCTAAACTGTCTGGAAGTATATAGTATCTCTTCTTTGATTCAGTTATGGTTTAGAGACAGTTGAGATTGTCTAAGCAGTTTGGATTTTTAAACACTTTATTTTTCCTTGCTTTAGTGCTTGTAGTCTGTGAGTATGGTGTGTACATTTCTGTGCTTTGTAGAATTTGTTATTTTCCTTTGTGGTCTAATAGAGGGACAAGTTTTGTAAGTTGTCTATAAAAGTCTAGTTCTATTGAAATATTTTTACTGTTTTTTAATTTCTTTTCATCTTTCTAATAGTTTTTACCTTTTTAACTTTTTATTTTGGAATAATTTCATAGATCTGAAAATTTGCAAAAATAATAAACGGATACCCGTCACCTACATTCCTCAAATGTTAGTATTTACCACATTTGCTTTCTCATTCTCATTCATTCTCTTTGGCTTGTCTCCTATAGGTGGTCAATTCCCTGAGGACACATTTCAATTGCTCCTGCCTTATCCTGTGCACACATAGTGCTGTGCTTACACACTGGCACTCAGTGATGGCTCCTGAACAAACAAATCCAGGAGTATCAAAGAAACCTGCAAGTGGTTATTATGGATACTCTACCAGACAATTGATAGAGTGTCATGTGACCTCCATCCATAAAAAAGCATCTAGAAGAGGTTCTAGTTGAAATTTTCTTTGGACATGCTTTACCCTGAACACTTTAGTGTTATTTCTTAAAAGACTAGGACATTTCCTTCTATATCCACAATACAGTTATCGAAATCAGGAATTAACATTTATACACTACTATAATCTGAGTGAATGAGTGATAGTCGCTCAGTGATGTCTGACTCTTTGTGACCCCACAGTCTGGAGCCTGTCAGTCTCCTCTGTCCATGGAATTCTCCAGGCAAGAATACTGGAGTGGGTTGCCGTTTCCTTCTCCAGAGAATCTTCCCAACCCAGGGATCGAACATGAGTCTCCTACATTGCAGATTCTTTACCATCTGAGCCACCAGGGAAGCCTATAATTTATAGACATTCAGATTTCATCAACTGTCTAATATCAAAAGGAAAAATTGTTTTCTAACCAGGATACAATTTAGGATTACAAATGAATCTAGTTATCATCTGTCACCTTAGTCTTCTGTAGTCTAAAGTAGTTTCTCTGTCTTCTTTCATGACCTTGATATTTTTATTATTATTTTTTAAATATTTATTTATTTGGCTGTACCAAGTCTTAGTTGAAGCATGTGGAATCTAGTTCCCCACCCAGCGATCAAACCTGGGCCCCCTGCATTGGGAGTGCAGGGTCTTAGCCACTGGACCACCAGGGAAGCCCCATGTCCTTGATACTTTTAAAGAGTGCAGGACAATTATTTTGAAGAAGGCCCCTGCATTTGGTAACCTATGTTGTTTCATGGTATTTAGATCTAGGTTATGCATTTTTGGCAAAAATACCAGGGAAGTACTGTTCTGTCCTCAGTGCATGATGGAGGCATGTCATGTCCATGTGTCCTATTACCAGTGATGTTTGCTTTGCTTGGTTAATGCAGTGTCTGAAGGAATTCTCCACTATACAGTTACTATTTTTCCCTTTGTAATCAGTAAGTACCTTGTGTAGGCGACTACTTTATGAGATTATATACATATCCCATTTATCATCATACTTTCACCCAGTTTTAGCAGCCATTGATGACTCTTGGCCGAGTCAGTTTTTGTAATAGTGGCTACCTAGTCATGATTTTTCTAATTCTATAATTCTTAGTTATGACCAACCTAGATAGCATATTCAAAAGCAGAGACATTAATTTGCCAACAAAGGTTCATCTAGTCAAGGCTATGGTTTTTCCTGTGGTCATGTATGGATGTGAGAGTTGGACTGTGAAGAAGACTGAGCGCCGAAGAATTGATGCTTTTGAACTGTGGTGTTAGAGAAGACTCTTGAGAGTCCCTTGGACTGCAAGGAGATCCAACCAGTCCATTCTGAAGGAGATCAGCCCTGGGATTTCTTTGGAAGGAATGATGCTAAAGCTGAAACTCCAGTACTTTGGCCACCTCATGAGAAGAGTTGACTCATTGGAAAAGACTCTGATGCTGGGAGGGACTGGGGGCAAGAGGAGAAGGGGACGACAGAGGATGAGATGGCTGGATGGCATCACCCACTCGATGGACGTGAGTCTGAGTGAACTCCGGGAGTTGGTGATGGACAGGGCGGCCTGGCATGCTGCAATTCATGGGGTTGCAAAGAGTTGGACACGACTGAGCAACTGATCTAATCTGATCTGATCATTGTTTCCACATTGATCAGCTGCATTTCTACTATAGGGAAGACCTTTTCTTCTTTCTCATTTTTAAAAATTCTTTTGTTTATATCAGTGTGAACTCCCAGATTCCTATTTGATAATCCATTACTATTAATGTTTATTTTCATGCTCATGTTTCCCCCATTTGACCAGTGGAAGCCACACCAAGTTAGTTCTCGTGTGTTATAGATTTTAATTGCACGCTATTTGGTGCATAAAAATAAACCACTATATCTTTTCAAAAAGTGAAAGAAAACAAAAAGTCACAAGGGCCTAAGAGAAGACAATGGCAAGTAGAAAATAAATTTAGAAATATATAGGGGGCAAAAATGTGATGATTAGGTATGGCAGGTAAGGGAAAAGTTTAGGATAGGTTCCTTTGCTGGATTTGTCTGAGTGACAAAAGAACCACCATTAATATTCAGTGAGAAGGGGAATACAGAACTTTGGGTTTCTTCTATCCATATGGGTATATAAAATATTATACTAGCTACTTCATTCAATACTTTCTGATCTTAATGCCACCTTAGAAAGATCTCTGACCACTGAATCTAAAGGAGCCCCCATCACTTTCCATCTCTTACCCTGCTCTACTTCTGTTAATAGCACTTACCACTATCTGACATTCTATTTATTTTTGGTGATTTTTTTCTCGCCCGTGGCTTGTGGGATCTTAGTTCCCCAACCAGGGATCAAATCCAAGTACTTAGCAGTGACAGAGCTAATCCAGTGGATTCATAACCACTGGACCACCAGGGAATTCCCAATCTTTTGCTGTATGGCCTCTCCAATAAATCAAGTCCCATAAGGACTCAGATTTTGTCTGTTTTGACCAATGCTATATCTGTGCCACAAAGGAGACATTCAATATCAATTCATAAATAAATAAACGTGTATGTGTGTGTGTATGAAGGGAGAGAGGGATGGGGGGATAGAAAGAGGGAGAGAGATGGGATCATAATTAACATTGTTTTGCGAGACATTATGTTTTTTTCTTAACAGTGTAACTGGATATCACTTTATATTGCTGCTGCTGCTGCTGCTAAGTCGCTTCAGTCATGTCCGACTCTGTGCAACCCCATAGACGGCAGCCCAACAGGCTCCCCCGTCCCTGGGATTCTCCAGGCAAGAACACTGGAGTGGGTTGCCATTTCCTTCTCCAGTGCATGAAAGTGAAAAGTGAAAGTGAAGTCGCTCAGTCGTGTCCGACCCTCAGCGACCCCATGGACTGCAGCCTTCCAGGCTCCTCCATCCATGGGATTTTCCAGGCAAGAAAGAGTACTGGAGTGGGGTGCCATTGCCTTCTCTGCACTTTATATTATTAGTACTTAATTCTTTTCAATGGTTACATAGGTGAGGAATGACATCCTAAGCTTAGAGACTTTAAGCTAAATTACAAAGAAAATTATGAGGATGGAATCAAAATAAATATAAGCTACGTAATAACACATTTCTGCTACAAATTTGAATCAAAAGGACTAGTAAACTTCGTAAGAAATCAGTATGAAAACCTAACCAATAGATATGCAAAGTATGTCCCATTTATAGAAAAAAAGGAATTAGCATTAAACATATATGAAGAGCTGTTAAATGGAAACAATGCAAACCATAAATTGGCAAATATTTTTAAATGAAAACATCCAATTTTCAAAAAAAAGATACCTTGTACATTTTTGTCACAAGTAAATATTAATTCATGCTTCTAAAAAAAGAAATTTAGCAAGACATACCAAAAGCTTTCAGATATCTATACTTTTTGGGTCAATAATTCTACTTCTGGGTATTTATTCCTCCTAAGATATGCACCAAGAAATTCACTGTGATATTATTTATTATCATTTAAAAACTGGAGGCATCTTAAATATCCGATAATAGTGAATGGTTAACTATGACACATATCCTTGACACATATACATCAAAAGCTATAGATTTAAATATTTAAGAATATATTTTTATGTTATATATTTATATTTTAGTATGAAATCAAACATGTTTATGAATCAATCTTAGGTTAAAAAATATAGTTGATACTTTGGTTGTTTTTGTTTTGTTTTTTTAGGTAAGAAATGGATTTATTCAGATTCAGAGAGAAGCGCAGTCCACAGACGAGTGTGGGCCATTGCAGAGGGCAAGTGCGGCCAGTTTTGGGTTTTTTTTTTACTAAAAAAGGAAAAGAGATCCAATCACCATCAGCAGGTGAATTTTTTAGAACAGTAAAATTATTAGAATTATGTTAACTGATGCTGATTTTTATTATAGACTCCAGCATAAAATACTTCACTGACATTATACTTTATAAAGTTTTTTCCTTTACATCCTCTCATTTCAATCTTATTGGTCTTTGAAGATCAAACGATTCCATTACCACAATTTTGCTGATGAAGTGGGTGTTTAAGAGATGACTTTACAAGCATGTTTAAGGACCACACACTTATTCTATATAAGCAAGATAGGACCCAAAACTATATAGACTAGGCATCAGAAGGGAATCAAATCCAAATCCTTAAAGGATTCTTAGTGTCTTTACTCATCACAATTTTAACCTTTCAAGATTTACATAACATTTAACCTTTTGAGACATACATAACAAATGTCTTGGACCTGCTACCAATTCAGTTAGTAAGGAAGGATTAGACTGCCAGCAGTATAGTCTGGGCTCTGGAGCCAGGCTGCCTGGATTTGCATCCCAGCTTCATCTCATTGCTTGCTAAATGTATGACCTGAGTATATTTCCTCTATATGACCTTGGACAGGATGCTTAACTTTTCTGTGCTTCAGTGTTTCTCATCTGTAAAATGGGCCATAAATATCTACCTTACAGTCTTCCCTCATGGCTCAGTGGTAAAGAATCCACCTGCCAATGCAGGAGACACAGGTTCAATCCCTGGGTCAGGAAGACCCCCTGGTGAAGGAAATGGCACCCCACTCCAGTATTTTTGCCTGGAAAATCCCATGGACATGGAAGCCTGGCAGGCTACAGTCCATGGGGTCACAAAAGAGTCAGACATGACTTAGCAACTAAACAACAGCAATGGTATCGACCTTACTACAACATTGTAAAGATTAGATCTGTTAATAAAAGCCAAACACTTATACCATGCCTGGCACATGGTAAATGCTCAATAAACATCAGCACTTCATGTCTGGCTCATGAAAAAGTAAATGCATCAATTGCTTTCAGCTGATTCCTTTTTCACTGCTCACTGCTTTGCTCCAAAGGAACAACTTAAGAGTTGTATATAGCATTTTATGGTTTTCAAAACACTTTCAAAACATTACCTCATTGCAGTTTCACAAGCAATTCACAAAGCAGGCAAGCTGCACAAGGCTAAAAGTGGCCAATTTAGAAAGAGACCCCAGAGTCCCCCATGGCTAATTTAGTGCCACTAAATGATGAACCCCCTTAGCCTTGGATCAAGCCTTCCTAATTGAAAACCGGTTTCTCAAGAATTTCAGGACTCTCTTGGTGCAGCTGGCTCCTTTACAAAGCTTTTTGATGCAAAGAGAAATCTACTTTGGTGAGTAGGATAAACCTCATTCCTTTTAAGGAAGAAGAGGGAAAAGACCATTATGGACTGAAGAACAAAATGTTCATTTCTCCTGAAATCTTTCCATCCATTATCTTTGTGAGACTGGGACAGGCTAGGACTGAAGAGATGTTCTTCCTCTCCATTCAGGCATTATATGTGAAAGTGTCACACATACATAAAGTGCATAAAAAACTTGTGCAGCCTGCCCATTTGTTGTTCAGTATAAAATGTAAATAAATGACTGCTATAGATGCTGGATTTTCAGCCATGTAGCTGGTTTTGATCACTAAAGTCTTCAAGTAGAGGAAATTCTAAAAGCTACCAAGCTTGACAGAATAAAGGTTGCAAACTCTTGAGATAACTTCCTCAGAATTTAGAGACAATAATCTCATCATAAATCAACACCTAAAGAAATAGGCTTGGGATTACAAAAGTAAGCCACCCTGAATAATGGTTTGTAAATTCTAATGAATTCTATCCAATGCTCAGAAAGTCATGATGACAGCTAAAATCGCCTCAGGCTAAGTGATCTAAGCGATATAATAATACTAACAACTAAAGATAATATAAATAAAAGAAGAGTCATCTGCCCTGAATTGCCTGGAGTCCAGAAAATGATGACTTTGGAAAGAAGCTTCATCAGTGTTTATCTTGCACTGTTCAGGGTAGACTATATTTGGCAGACATTTAGCCATCTCAGGGCTACAGGCTGTGTTTAATTCTTCAGGACTTTGGCTCAGACAGTAAAGAATCTGCCTGCAATATAGGAGACTCGGGTTCGATCCCTGGGTTGCAAAGATCCCCTGAAGAAGGGAATGGCTTCCCACTCCAATATTCTTGCCTGGAGAATTCCATGGACAGAGGAGCCTGCTGCTGCTGCTGCGTCGCTTTAGTCATGTCCGACTCTGTGCGACCCCATAGACAGCAGCCCACCAGGCTTCCCGTCCCTGGGATTCTCCAGGCAAGAGCACTGGAGTGGGTTGCCATTTCCTTCTCCAGTGCATGAAAGTGAAAAGTGAAAGTGAAGTCGCTGAGTCGTGTTGGACTTTTAGCGACCCCATGGATTGCAGCCTTCCAGGCTCCTCCGTCCATGGGATTTTCTAGGCAAAAGTACTGGAGTGGGGTGCCATTGCCTTCTCCCAGAGGAGCCTAGTGGGCTACAATCTGTGGGGTTGCAAAGTGTCAGACACAACTGAGCAACTAACACTACAGTCTGAATATGAGATGCCTTGAAGGTATCCAGGCTTTCCTTGTGGTTCAGCTGGTAAAGAATCTGCCTGCAATGCGGGAGACCTGGGTTCGATCCCTCGGTTGGGAAGATCCCCTGGTGAAGGGAAAGGCTACCCACTCCAGTATTCTGGCCTGGAGAATTCCATGGACTGTATAGTTCATGGGGTTGCAAAGAGTTGGACACGACTGAGCAACTTTCACTTTTTTCTTTTGAGGTTATCTACCTCTCACTAAGCACTCCGACCCAGAGGAGGGTCCCTGGTCAGTGGATATTCTGTTTACTGGAAAGGCGTATCTGCTTCTGTGAAAAGGCATTCTGGGGTCATTAATCAGTCTCCAACGGATTGAGTGTCAACTCCTATCCCTGAGCCAGATTTCCTCATGGAGGGATGAGGGGCAGAGAGAGGTTGTACCATAAGAAGCCAGAGCTGAGGACCAAATCCTCCCCTTAAATACAGAAGGATGAAACACATGGGATCAAATCCCTTTTTCTTCACTGACTAGTTTTGTTGACACTGGTCAAGTTAGTTTATTTCTTTGACCTTTAGTTTCCTCACGGATACATAGCCAACTTTAGGGGACTTCCCTGGTGGTCCAGGGGTCAAGACTCCGTGCTTCCACTGCTGGTTCAGTCCTGGTCAGGGAACTAAGATGCTGAATGCCACATAGCATGGCCAAAAAAAAGAGCCAACTTTAGGGTTGTTGGGAGGATTATTTGTAGTGTTTAGCACAGTGTCTGGCATGGTAGGTGTAAGAGTCTGATTCCTGTTATAAAACTGAGGCAGATCTTCAACAACAGGGGACCCCAACACAGCACTTCACAAAGTTAGAAACAGACACTAGCCCAGGACCACCCTCCCTCCTTCCAATCTTCATTCTCCTCTTGGGTCAAATACTTGGTTTGACAGTGCAAACAAACCACAGTAAAAGACTTCGTCTTAAGTAGACAAATTCACGAGGAGGAAATGGATACCATACCTTTGAAAGCAGTTTATTCAACTAGTCTCTTTCAACAACCAGGCTACAGAATTATTCAGGGCAGTAAAAAGCCAACTGTATGCAAAATAAAATGCATTCATCAGCAGACAGAAAACTTAAAAAGTGGTAGAGCTGGTGTGAAACTTCTTCTCATTGGAAAAAGATCATCATAAAAATCAGGTAGCTGATACACAGTGAAAGTATTTTGGCTTTCTTCTGCCTTAGCCAATTGAGCGCAAAATACAGCCAATTCCTCATGCAAAGTGTCAGCATCAGCCCTTAATTTCACCCACACATTTCCAGGTATGACCACTTCCTTGTGGGTTCTTGGCTTGCTGAACTCTTGGCTTCCGGCAGAAGAACACACCTCTGAGCTTTACCTCAGCAGGAAGCATATAAGAGGTTTATGATTAAGGCAATAATCTTCCTCACAATGAAAGATTTGTCCTACCCTTCTGGCCAGACCATCAGCCTGACTTATATATATAGATATATATCTACCCTTCTCCTTCCAGGTTGCAGCTCTGACATCTGACTTGTTACCTTGCACTCTCTGGGTGAGCCCTGACAGTGGAAATACATTTCCAGGGTCCTGGCAGCTGGCTCAAAACTGACAGAAGCTCTCAGTGACATTCTCGTATATAGCTGGGCTTCAGAGATCCCAGGCCTGATCCCTAACTCCAGAGCCAGGACCCCAGATTACTCAAGTTCTGGTGATGACCTGAAAAGGGAATGGCAACTTAAAAGTTATTGACCAAAGGACTTCTATGCACACGAAAGCAGACCCAGATAAAGTGTGTTCATAAGAGCAATAATGTTGGAAACAGTTTTTCCCTAGGCCACCAAGAGTTGTAGAAAACCCAAGGAACTTTCAGCCTTTTAAATGTCAACAAAAGAGTAATAAGAGAGTTTGGAGGCTTCTCAATAAGCAGAGTTGGGAAAAAATAAAAAAGCACTAAGAAAGACTGTTTCAGATTAAGTAAATGTGACTTCCTTAAATGCTGCTCATAAACCAGAAGTTTTTAATCTAAGTCTCAGCATATTTTGAGGGGTGGAGATAGAGGATGTTTAGGAAACCATGATTTTGTACATATGCGTGCATGGATCTTTTTTGCCCGGAAGGTCCACATTGCATTGCCTTCTAAAATATATCTAACTTAAAAGGTTAAGAACTAATGATCTAAACCACATTCTTCTTCAGTGTGTATCATGGTAATAATGAGTTGTTTATTTAAAAGAAGGCTTTACAATATAAAGAAGCTATTCTCATTCAAAAGCCATATTTAACTAAAAGTCTATGGTAATCAGTGACTTTAGTTTACCACATGAAGGGATGCTAAACTATTTCCTGGTTTTGATGTTGACTACAGTGAGACAGGATGTCAAATTGGGGGAGATGGGGTGACAGTTGCACAGGACCTCCCCACATTAATCTATCCTTATTTTATTGCAAAATCAAACAGTTAAAAATTTTAAAACATAAGTTCTGGAATCTGGAGGAGATTTGTTCTTAAACCCAGCTCTGCGTTTATAACTTGCACGATGGTGGAAAAGTTATTAAGTTCTCTGAATCTGTAACAAGGCACAATTGCAATTCCTATCTCATAGACCTGCTGGTACAGATATAAACTATTATGATTACTGTTAGGGCAAATGCTCACAGCCTGGATATCAGCCTTCACTGGGTGACAGGTACATGGTTTTCATATATGGTTGTTAAAGTGGAAATTGTTTCCTTTGGTGTAATCTTGGAAACAAAAATCCTTAAAGTGGCAGTAAACAGCATAAACAAGGAACTACTTTTCAGAAATCAGAAGAAAGAAAATCTAGTTTAACAAAGACCATAGCGAAAAGTGAAAGTATTAGTCACTCAGTCGTGTCCAACTCTTGAGACCCTGCCAGGCTCCCCTGTCCATGGAATTCTCCAGGCAAGGACACTGTAGTGGGCAGCCATTCCCTTCTCTACGGGATCTTCCCGACCCAAGGATTGAACATGATTCTCCTGTATTGCAGACAGATTCTGTACCATCTGAGCCACCAGGGAAACCTCAACAGAGACCATAAGGGGTTAGTAAAGGAAGGAACACACAAAAGACACACAAAAGCAGATGAGGCAAATTTTCACAATGTGTACACCAGTCCATATTTGCTCAGCATCATGGTGTGCTTAAGGACTTAGAATCTTCATCTAGATCATTTCTGTTTAATAGCAGACAAAATAATAATGATACTGGGCATTGCACAAAGCTACATGTTTTCCATTAAGGATTTAAACCTAAAGCTTGGAAATTGGCCAATATTATGGCTTTTAAAAGAAAAATAAAAGGATAGTTATATAAGTCATCATTTTTATTAATAGTTTGCTTTCAAGGAGTGTCTATACTAAGGTTTAAGATGGAGGTTTGCTCAGGGTGCGGTGAGAACAAACAGAAGGGGCAATGACATCAACCTGGAGGCTCAGAATTCCTGGAGATGACACCCGAGCTGAATCTTGACATAAGAATGAGCCATGCTTCCCAGGTAGCTCAGTGGTAAAGAATCAGGCTGCAACAGAGACATGGGTTTGATCCCTGGGTCCGAAGACCCCCTGGAGAAGGAAATGGCTACCCAATCCAGTACTCTTGCCTGGGAAACACCACGGACAGAGGAGCCCGGAAGGCTACAGTCCATGGGGTCACAAAGAGTCAGACACAACTTAGCAACTAAACAACAACAACAAAAGAATGAGCCAGGGAAGAAAGTGCAATGGTTGACAACAGCTGTCCCAGGCAGAAGGAAGAGCAAGTACAAAGCTGGAGCAATGGTGACATGTATTGGCAAGAATAGGCAGTTTGGTGTTACTACAACATCAGCTTCAAGGCTGAACACAATATCTCAAAAAGGAGGGGGGCAGGGTAAATGGCATTTAAAGAAATTTTACCTTTAAGCTTTTCCACTGTATACAGATCCCAGAAAAAGTATTTGCACAAACACTTTGATCCCAGAACCTACTTCTATGACAGGCAAAGATGACAACACAGAGGTCTAAGAAAAGCCCGGCTTAATTTCCATGAAAAAGCTCCGCATTTCTTCCCTATTTTTCTGCACAAACTGAGAAAATATAGAGATTTTAAATACTTAAAAGCAGTTCTGTTTCTTTCTCTTGGACTAGGAAGGGGTCTGATGACCTTTGCTATAAAATGTGAGGTCTTAAAAAGGAATCACAGAGGAAGCTAGAATGACATTTAGTCAAAGAAACCCATAGAAGTGACTGGTTTCTGCCAGTTGGCTTAAGGATACATATTTCATATCATTTTTGGAGATTTCTGGTCTGAGGGCTAAACATCATTGCTCATTTTATGGGCACCGGAAAGCAGTATCTAGTGAAGGAAGCATATTCATTGGTTACCTGGGTGTTCTTTGGAAGGAATGATGCTAAAGCTGAAACTCCAGTACTTTGGCCACCTCATTCGAAGAGTTGACGCATTGGAAAAGACTCTGATGCTGGGAGGGATTGGGGGCAAGAGGAGAAGGGGACGACAGAGGATGAGATGGCTGGATGGCATCACCGACTCGATGGACATGAGTTTGAGTGAACTCCGGGAGTTGGTGATGGACAGGGAGGCCTGGCATGCTGCAATTCATGGGGTCACAAAGAGTCAGACACGACTGAGCGACTGAACTGAACTGATGTTTGTTGCATGTATTTAAACGTTGCAGAGCCTTCATTTTTAATACTTCTGTTCTGGTTGGTCTCAAACCAAGACACTGACCTCACACCCCAGTTGCTCTGTGATATCTTGGCAAACAGAGCACAGCCCAAGATGCACATCCCCCACCCTTGCTTTCAGAGCCTCCCTAAGAAGAACTAAAGAGCCTCTGGATGAAGGTGAAAGAAAAGAGTGAAAATGCTGGCTTGAAACTCAACATTCAAAAAACTTAAGGGCTTCTCTGGTGGCTCAGGGGTAAAGTATCTGCCTGCCAATGCAGGAGGCACGGGTTCAGTCCCTGATCTAGAAAGATTCCACATGCCACGGAGGAACGAAGCCCGTGTGCCGCAGTTATTGAGCCTGTGCTCTAGAGCCCGGGAACCACGAATACTGAGCCCATGGGCCCTAGAGTCTGTGCTCTGCAATGAGAGAGGCCACTGCAATGAAAAACCCAGGCACCACAACTGGAGAGTGGCCCCTACTCGCTGCAGCTAGAGAAAAGCCTGCACAGCAATGAAGAACTGGCACAGCCAAAAAAAAACAACTTAAGATCATGGCACCTGGTCCTATCACTTCATAGCAAATAGAAGCAGAAAAAGTGGAAGCAGTGACAGATTTTATTTTCTTGAGCTCCAAAATCACTGCGGACAGTGACTGCAACCATGAAATTTAAAGACACTTGCTTCTTGGAAAGAAAGTTATGACAAACCTAGACAGTGTAAATATCACTTAGCCAGCAAAGGTCCATATAGTCAAAGCTATGGTTTTTCCAGTTGTCATGTACGGATTTGAGAGTTGGACCATAAAGAAGGTTGAGCACCCAAGGACTGAGGCTTTCACATTATGGTTCTGGAGAAGATTCTTGAGGAGTCCCTTGGACAGCAAAGAGATCAAACCAGTAATCCTCAAGGAAATCAACCCTGAATATTCACTGGAAGGACTGATGCTGAAGCTCAAGCTCCAAGAAACAGAAAATCTAAACTCTCGCCCTGCATTTTATTAGCTGTATGATATGAATAAGCTATCTGATTTCTCTAAACTGCAGTATGACTTTGAGACATACCTAGGACAGAATAGGTTAGTTGCCCTTCCTTTTATCTTTCCCTTCAAAAACTAGAGAATCCTATTTTATTTTTAAAAGCTGTTGTCTTGGAACTATTATCAAGCTTCATTCCAATCTTCTGTGTCCTGTGTCTAGGACTTGCTCAGACTCCTTCGCCCAAGTCACTGAACCCCTTGTCCCCTGGCTCCCTGTTCCCTGGACATGTAGATTAGGAATGTGATCCCTGCCTTGGATGACCTCCCAGGATTTGCTGTCTAGACCACCTGTCAACCCACTGCTGATTCTGGATTTTCCTGCTTGCTGCTGAAAAGCCAACCATGCCACACAGCAGACTTTGAGTTTGACCTTCAAGATCAGGTAGGAGTTAGTATTTGGATCAATGGAGAGAACGCGGTTGGGCAGTCCAGCTAGTGGACATGAAGAACAAAAGGAAGAGCCAGGAAAACACAAGGTATCAGGGAACATGGAGGAGCTTGGAGAGGATTTCTGGATAGTAAAAGGGCAAACTAGGAACCCACAAGCCAGATTCAGCTCACAGTTGTTCTGCTTAGTGTCACAGGGTTCAAAAGATTTTTAATTGGTTGCTAATTTTATTATTATTTTTTTTTGGCTGCGTGGCATACAGGATCTTAGTTCCCTGACCAGGGATGGAACCTGTGCCTCCTGCAGTGGAAGTGTGGCGCCCTAACTGAAACAGATGCCCAAATTCTCTTGAAAAAGATAACAATTTGACAACATTGAACCCACAGTCCACATGGAAACAATGGAAAGAGCAGTAGATGCTATCTGTTCCCTTGGGATGGGGCTCCTCCCTCCAGTCTCTGTAACCCCCACTGCCACCGGCTTCGTGTCTTCATTTACTGACCTGCCTCTCTAGGTGATAGATAATTATTTAGTCAATTAGAATGGGAGGTAGAGAAGAAGAAGAGAAGGAGGAAGAAGAAAGAGAACCCCCGCCTATTAATAATACTAAAGTGTTATATCAGTGGGATGGGGTGGGAGGTGGGGGAGAGGTTCAAGAGACAGTGGACGTATGTATACCTATGGCTGATTCAGGTTGATGTATCGCAGAAACCAACATAATACTGTAAAGCAATTATCATTTAATTAAAAAGCAAGAAATTAAAAAAAAATAATGCTAATGAGTTATATCAAATCCTCACACTGTACGAAAGTACAAAATGTTGTATGTCAACCGTATCTCAATAAAGATATCTCAATAAACTGTGTCTCAATGAAAAAAAAAAAGAATGAAAAAAATACTAGAGTGTGTTCTTGGAAGACCTCCAATAGCACACCAGTAAGTGTGGACTGTGGCCTGGGATGAGAGGTAACTACAAGCATTTTCCCAAGTAGTAACACGATAAGATGAGTGCTTGAAAATATTTTAGGTACAACTTGAATAAATAAGTACATATATCAAGAGTGCTTCCTTAACTTTATGGGACACTGGCAAAGCCAGGCCCTCCAACCTTTAATATGCTGTGCAGTTGGGAATAAACAATAAAAAATAATGCTAAGAAAATTAGTAATTATAAAAAAAGAAAATATATTTTAAAGGTAAGTATATCTTCATACCTCACCAAGTTCCATGAAGAATTTAAGATGACACTAGAAGGTAGGATGAGCTGAAGTGTGAAGTACCACATCTGGAAATAACAGCGGGAGGGATTTTCAGAAAGTATGAGCATGAAGTAAGTGAAGCAATGGAGGCAGTTGGGATAGCAGGACACAAAAAAAGGCCAGACTTTGAGAAGGGCTAGCAGGCAAGACTTAGGGACAGCCAGAGTAGCCCTATGGCTTAAGGCCCAGTGCCCAGGAGGCTTGGCCCATGAGGTGTGGGACACAGCACTCATGCGGCTGGGAAAACACAAAACAAGATTTGATTGGGAAGGGACATGGTAACACTCATCAGCACTTTCAGTTCAGTTTCGGTTCAGTCGCTCAGTCGAATCCAAGTCTTTGCAACCCCATGAATTGCAGCACACCAGGCCTCCCTGTCCATCACCAACTCCCGGAGTTCACTCAGACTCACGTCCATCAAGTCAGTGATGCCATCCAGCCATCTCATCCTCTGTCACCCCCTTCTCCTCCTGCCCCCAATCCCTCCCAGCATCAGAATCTTTTCCAATGAGTCAACTCTTCGCATGAGGTGGCCAAAGTATTGGGAGTTTCAGGTTTAGCATCATTCCTTCCAAAGAACACCCAGGACTGATCTCCTTTAGGATGGACTGGTTGGATCTCCTTGCAGTCCAAGGGACTCTCAAGAGTCTTCTCCAACACCACAGCTCAAAATCATCAATTCTTCGGCACTCAGCTTTCTTCACAGTCCAACTTTCACATCCATACATGACCACTGGAAAAACCATAGCCTTGACTAGATGGACTTTTGTTGGCAAAGTAATGT
>NW_011494664.1:1645351-1660702 GCF_000754665.1 Bison bison bison | reverse complement strand
CATATCTGAGGTTACTGATATTTCTCCTAGCAATCTTGATTTCAGCTTGTGCTTCTTCCAGCCCAGCATTTCTCATGATGTTCTCTGCATATAAGTTAAATAAGCAGGGTGACAATATACAGCCTTGATGTACTCTTTTTCCTATTTGGAACCAGTCTGTTGTTCCATGTCCAGTTCTAACTGTTGCTTCCTGACCTGCATGTAGCACTTTCAGGGCCTCAGCAAAACAGGCTTCAGACCTAGAGGGAAAGTGAAATTCTTGGAAGAAAAGACAAGCAGTATTCTGGTGCCCAGGAGGAAAGGTGGTATAACTGTAGCCCTTGCCAGGTACCACAGGCTCAATTCAGGCCTACCTGGGTTATAGCAGTAAGACTCAATTCTAAGATCTGTCAAATTGTGATCCTTCTCAGTTGCTACCATGATCATGTCCTAAACAAGTTGAGTCCAAGCCTGGACGTGTTGGGTGCTAGTGTCCAAGGCCTCAAGTTTGTTTTTGGCTTTTTTTTTTGGCTGTGCCATATGACATGCAGGATCTTAGTTCCCCAACCAGGAATTGAACCTGGGCCCCCTGCAGCAGAAGTGAGGAGTCTTAAACCACTGAACCACCAGGGAAGTCCCCAGGTCCTAAAGTTGAAGGCAGGAGTTGAGCTAAGAAGTCCAAGGTGAGCCAAATCAACCTGGATACCCCCAGAAATTAGCCAGAAACATGGATCAGGAGCTCAGGAAATAAGTTGAGCTTGAAAGAGAGATTTGGGAGCCAAAGAATTGAAGCTAAGGAGTGAGCTGTAAGACAGAAGCACAGGTGACTCTCACAGCCTAAAGTGGAGCTGCAATTAAGGCATGAAGGGAGAGGAAGCAGCTACCATAGTAGTCAAAGACTCACACAAAACATGGGTAGAACAGAATCACTTAGCATCACAGAGGATAAGAGGACAAGAAGTTCAAACAAAGGGCCTCTTACTAGTCACCTACCAAAGAAAGGACACACAGCAGAGACTGAAATGATGTCCAGAATCCGGCTGGTAACCTTCAAAAGAATTTTCACAAAACCAGATCTCAAGGATTTAAGAGTAGGATGTTAGAGGCTGCCAAACAAATCGGTTGGTATTTATGGTAGTAAAGTTTGAGCTGTGTTTGTTTTGGCTGTGGAGTTGCTAGGCTATGACAAGCACACACTGAACTCCTGCCCCACTACCCGCCTTTTACGTCAGGAACTCTAAGATATCACCTGGATTACTCAGTCTTCAGTTCAGTTCAGTTCAGTCGCTCAGTCGTGTCCGACTCTTTGCGACCCCATGAACTGCATCATGCCAGGCCTCGCTGTCCATCACCAACTCCCGGAGTTCACTCAAACTCATGTCCATACCTGGTCCTGATTAATAACGTATTGGTTGCATTTCTTCTTTTTCAACGTGGAAGTCAATGGCTCTCTAATTCCAACTCTGGTTGCCAACAATCCATCATGGAGTGGGCTGTGTTAAACAAAGGACCACGGGGCTCATGCCTTTGAGAACAGAAAGAGGGTTACCAAGCAGCAGACTGTGAAGAAAGGGATACGGTCTTGCCCTCCGTTTCGTATTTGTTTTTACTTGCCAGTGCCCAGAGGCCTTGGCATAATACACTGAAAAGTGTAAATAATGCAGGCATGGCCGACAATTGCCAGCCTTCTAGCAGTTGTCCCCAGTCATCAGTGTCATCATGGAAAGAGGACTAAATCAGGAATGCGGACACCAATGGGCAGGCTGCTAATTTTATAATTGTAATCCTTTTACAAAGTTCCCTCTTCACATGCATGAAAAGGGTAACATGAAGTTGAATTCACAGCATTTTCCACATGGCAGGTGCTCAAATAGACGTGTTTAAGTAGTCAGAAAATGGTCACTTGTAAAAAAAAGTTAAGAAAAAAGAAACATGACTCCCTTAAAAGGTAAAAAACTTACATTCGGACTTTATTTTCATCCTCTTTAAAAAGACAAGTAGATTGGGCTTTTTCATAGGCAGCACCAAAACCAGAAACCTTAGTGAAAATAACTTAAGAAAATTAATATCATAAAGTTCATGTATTTTGCTGAAAGATTTATGGACAAAATGAAATGATATCTGGCATTGAATATAACAAATAACATAGGGGAAGTAGGTAAGAATACAAATAAAATAAGGTTAGCTTTGAATTGATCATTATTTAAGCTTGGTGACAAATATGTGGAGATTTAATATAACCACCTCTCTATTTTTATTTGTTTGACATTTTCCATAAGATAAACTTTGTAAAAGTAATACTTTTATAAGTAGGATAATATTTTGTAAATAAAGTTGAAAAGCAAGCAATGAACTAGGGGGAAATGATGCAAGATGCTGCACTATCAGGGTTTATATCCTTAAGGGAGAAAGACTTCTTACAAATGAATGATAAAGACTAACAGCTAATAGAAAAAAAATGCCAGGAATGGGTAACTCACAAAAGAAGAAATACAAAAAGCTAATAATCATATGAAAACATATTCAATTTCACTAATGATGGGAGACAGAACAATGGCCCCCTGAAGGATGTCTGAGTCCTAATCCACAGACATGTGAATATGTTATTTTACATGGCAAAAAAGGGATTCACCAGATGTCATTGATTAAGCATTTGGGGATGGGGAGGCAGTCCAGAATTATCTGGGTGGGCCCAAAGTAATCCCAAGGGTCCCCTAGAGAGGGAAGCAAGAGGGCCTCTGTTAGAGAGGGAAGCAAGAGGGCCTCTGTTAGAGAGGAAGGACAAAGGAAGCAGAGTCAGGACAGAACTTCAACAATGCTATGTGGCAGGTTTTGAAGATGGAGGAAGGGACCCATGAGCCAAGAAGAGCAAGTAGCTTCTAGAAACTGGCACAGGCAAAAAAACTGATTCTCCCCTGGAGCCTCTGGAAGGAAGCAGTCCTGCTGACACCTTGACATTAGCCCAGTTCCAGTGCTGGAGGAAAACACAACGCTGGCTGATCTCACTTTAAATTTCAGCCCACTGACTTCCAGCAGGCCCTTAGGGACCCTACCACCACAGGCACTGCAATCATGCAACATTTCCTATCAATTCACTCTCCTAAAAGACTATATCACAGCTTCTCTGTCATCCTCAAGGTGCCAGCTTCCCCCACTTCCCCCCCAACACATGCTCTTTGGTGCTGCTGTCTGCTAGAGAGACTTAATTCCACAACAGTCAAGAGTGACGAAGTCACTTGCACACTCTCCCAGCTGTCAGCATCTGCACCCACCCACTCTTCTGCCCCACCTGCTGCTTTACCTACACTGCGCTCCCACCTAAGGCCAATCCTCCCTTCTCAGGTACTCAAGAGCATCACTCCTGCAGTTCTCCAACATCACCAGTCTTTCTCTCCACTGGATCATTCTCATCAGCACATGCTACTCTGCTCAGTCGATTCACTCGTGTCTGACTCTTTTCGACCCCATGGACCATAGCCTACCAGGCTCCTCTGTCTATGGGATTTTCCCAGCAAGAATTCTAGAGTGGGTTCCCATGCCCTCCTCCAAAAATCTTCCAAAAACCCAGGGATCACACCCGCGTTTCCTGCGTCTCCTGTATTGCAGGTGGATTCTTTACTGCTGAGCCACCAGAGAAGCCCTAATAAATGGACTTTAAAGCAATAACAAACTTTCCTACCACATTCCCCTCTAGCTACCATTCCATTTCTCTGCTTCTCCTTAGAGTAAAATTCCTCAAAAAAGAGTTTTCTATACTTGGCTGTCTCTAATTCCTCTTCTCTTTTTGTGCCCATTCCCGTTGGTGCCATGCTCAGCACAGAGCTGCATGGTAGGAATCATTTCCATTTACAGAAGAGAGAACTTGTTCAAAACCGGTTACACATCAGTTCACAGCTGACTCTGAAGGCTGGTCTGTTCCTATCCACTGCTTCAGCTTGGCCCTCCCACTGTCCTTTCTTACTTTCTCCCACAAACTGGACCACTCAGCCAGCCTCCTGTAACACTAGGCCTATGTGCATGTCTTATAAAGTGTTTATAAGATTTGATTCTAATTAGTTTATGAGCCACAGCATACTTTATTGATTTTGAAACTATTATATTTCAGATTTTATCTGCCTGTTCTCTTGTAGCTCTTGCTTTTAGGGAAGATCTCATGAATATTCCCCCATATCACCAATTCGTTTATTCATTATTTTCATTTTCAGTAATACATACTCAACGCAAAAATGTAGAAAATGGGAAGCAAGACTACATCGGCCATAATTATGCCATTGAATACAAATAATGTTAGCACTTTTATTTCCTTCCGTTTAAATATGTATGCTTTTTCTAGTTATAAGCATAGCAAATATGGAAAGTAAACCTGTATTATCCATTAAGATATGCAAAGAAATCAACATAAACAAAAATAGGAGTACTTAAGGACATGAATGGATGTTTTAAACATATGAATGTTTAATTCAGCATGAAAAAAATAAATATCCATCAATAAAAGGTTAACATAATATATTTCCTCTTCTGTAAATTCAAAATACTAGTACTTTATGATATTGTTATAAGAACTAAATCAAAAAATGTTTAGAAAGCATATAATATATTAAATACAACTGATCAGAAAGCATATTATTTGTATAACAGCTTATCTCCTCAACCCTATATTTTCTAACAAGCCCTTTCCAGCTCAGGTCAAATTTCTTTAACTTGGCATCATTATTCTAGAAAGCCTCATTACTCTTTGGATTTCTAGGTTCCAAAGAGATGAGGTCATTCTGTCAACCCAACCGATAAAGGGTATTTCTTCTTCTGTGTCCGTCCTACTTCCCAAAAAGATAAGGTCTGCTACATTATTTTGTAGGTATTGGATCTTTTCTCCAGCTTTAGCCATAATTTACCAGTTCTAACCTTTCAAGAGTTGACCGCTCAGCCTGCGCTTTTCCCTTTCTCTTTTGGTGGCTACTTCCTCACAGTTTTTATTCACTTCTTCTCCCTTGGGGTAGCAAGCTCTGGTCTTTTTAATCCTGTATTTAGTTTCCATGTCCGTCTTTGGCATATCACAAAAATCAAGCTAAAATAAAACTCCCAGCAAGTAGGAGAATGCTTGCACAATAAATATTTCTTGAATGACCAAGATTATTTTTTACTATCATAAAAAGCAAAAAGGGTGCTGAAAATATACTATTAGAGTTTATTAGAAAGTGAAAGTGAAATCACTCAGTCCTGTCCGACTCTTCGAGACCCCATGGACTGTAGCCTATCAGGTTCCTCCGTCCATGGGATTTTCCAGGCAAGAGTGCTGGAGTGGATTGCCATTTCCTTCTCCAGGGGATCTTCGCGACCCAGGAATCGAACCCAGGTCTCCTGCATTGCAGGCAGATGCTTTACCATCTGAGCCACCAGGGAAGTTTATTAATTCCACACTTAAAACCAGGAGATTAACTAGAATTAGACTAATCATTCTAAACCATTTGGTTTGAATCAAATTGTTTTCTTACTCCTCTTAATTTGCTAAAAGGAATCTTGTTGAGTAAACAATATTTTACGCTTGGAACAACAATGTCATCTGGATCCAGTAAATAATATCCTGGTCACTATGTTTGTTTTTATTTGTTTTATATTCTAGTCACTTGTTTGAAGGTTTCCGGGCTCAAATACAAATACTGATATAATTTGGGAGAAGAATTTCATCCAATTATCTTCTACCCACTGGAATATTCTAGAGTAGAAAGGTCCCGAATATGTCACTGTAGCATAACACTTATTTTGAGCAGAAGGCATTTGAGTTCTTGAAATCTCTTGTCTGGGTAAGAGCAGAGCCTCCCCAAAGAACTCAAAGAACCCAACTGTCAGAAGTCAACCAAAGAACATTCTTATCACCAGAGATCATGAGAAGTCACCACACCACACCAACACAGACATTGTCACAAAAACTACCATACTGTCTCCTGCCAAACCTATATGCAGGTCAAAAAGCAACAGAACTGGACATGGAACAACTGACTGGTTCAAAATTGGGAAAGGAGTACAACGATGCTGTACATTGTCACCCTGTTTATTTCACTTCATTTGAAATGCTGGGCTGGATGAAGCACAAGCTGGAATCAAGATTGCCAGGATAAATATGAACAACTTCAGATAAGGAGATGATACCACTTTAATGGCAGAAAGTGAAGAGGAATTAAAGAGCCTTTTGATGAGGGTGGAGAGAAGAGTGGAAAAGCTGGCTTAAAATTCAACATTCAGAAAACTAAGATCATGGCATCTGATCTCATGACTTCCTGGCAAATAGAAGGGAAAATGGAGAAGGAAATGGCAACCCATTCCAGTATTCTTGCCTGGAGAATCCCAGGGACAGGGGAGCCTGGTGGGTTGCCCTCTACAGGGTTGCACAGAGTCAGACAAGATGGAAGCGACTTAGCAGCAGCAGAAGCAGCAGCAGCAGAAGGGGAAAAAGTGGAAGCAGTAACAGATTTTATTTTCTTAAGCTCCAAAATCACTGCTGACAGTGACTGCAGCCATGAAATTCAAAGATGCTTCCTCCTTAGAAGGAAAGCTATGACAAACCTAGACAACATATTTAAAAACAGAGGCATCACTTTGCTGACAAAGGTCCGTATAGTCAAAGCTATGGTCTTTCCAATAGTCATGTATGGATATAAGAGTTGGACCATAAAGAAGGCTGAGCGCCCGAGAATTGCTTTCTAACTGTGGTGTTGGAAAAGATTCTTGAGTGTCCCTTGGACTACATGGAGATCACACCAGTCAATCCTAAAGGAAATCAGTCCTGAATATTCATTGGAAGGACTGATGCTGAAGCTCAAGCTGCATCCAAGACTTTGGCCACCTGATGCAAAGAGCCCTCTCACTGGAAAAGACCTTGATGCTGGGTAAGAGTGAAGGCAAAAAGAGAAGGGGGCGGCAGAGGATGAGATGGTTAGATGGCATCACCGACTCAGTGGACATGAATGTGAGCAAACTCTGGGACATAGTGGAGGACAGAGGAGCCTGGAATGCCACAGTCCATGGGGTCGCAGAGTCGGACATCACCACCAACTCCCGTGATACTTCTCAGGGCCCATTTACCTTTCCAAAAACTTGTCTCTTTTCCAATACAGGCCCTTTCTCCCTCTCCCTTGTCTTAAGAAGTCTCTTGTTTTCCTGCAAATGCCCTTCTCCCCTTCCCTTTCCTCCATTAAAATGGTATATAATCCCCAAATCCTAACTTCCCCCAGAGTCACATTCTCTGTGAACTCCTATACATACGTTAATAAAAACGAATGATTGAATTGTGTTTTTTTCCTTAACTGTCCTTTGTCAGTTGAATTCAAAGGCACTCCAACAACTGAACCTAAGAGTATAGAGCAATTCTTTCTCCTTGACAACCTGACAATCCAATATTTCACGGCAAATACTCAGTTGTAAATCTCTAATAGGCCCTGCTATAAGTATAAGCATTATTTATCGTTGTATCAGCAGAAGTACGGGCTTCTCTGGTAGCTCAGATGGTAACAAATCCACCTGTGATGCCGGAGACCTGGGTTGGGAAGATCCCCTGGAGAGGGGCATGGCAACCCACTCCAGTATTCTTCTTGGAGAATCCCATGGACGGAGGAACCTGGCGGGCTCCAGTCCATAGAGTCGTAAAGAGTTGGACACAAATGAGTGACTAAGCACAGCACAGCATAGCAGAAGTATATTCGGAAGCTACAAGCAAGGTGATTACTGCCCTGGACATCCCTGCCCACCAGGCCCATGCTGGAGTTTGGAAATGAGATTGGCATGAGAAACAGCAGAGATGTGTCAATGGCCCAGAAGAGACTTCTAAGTGCTTCCATGAGGTAAATCTGGACCTAACCGGACTGAAGACCCTTCTCACTGACAGAGAAGGGCAGTTGGTCAACATTGAAAGGATAAAAGAAAGGCACCCAGGGCCCAGTCTGGAGGTGATTCCTGCAGCCCAGGGCTACCGCCACTCCCCCACTCCACTTCCACAGCACAGAGAGCAGTCTCCTAACTTCCTCTGCTGAAGGACTGTCCTTAAAATCACTCACAAGCTTCTGTTCCAACGGAGCAGGCACTTAACAAGTAAATGCTTACAGAAGGAAGGAAGGAAGGAAGAAGGCTCCCACAAGCAAGCTTCTGAGTGTAATCTGGCTTCCTTGTAACTTCCTGTGGGAAGAAAAAGTGCTGACAAGTAGTCTCTTCCTTCCGACAGTTACTACATCTTCTTACACATTAACAAATGAACAGACTTCAGGCTGGTGCAAGGTTCAGTTAGCAGAAGCCAGTTTCTCTGGGTTTCAAGCAATTTATGGACCAGTTGTGAGGACTAGACACTCAGAGATCTGACACAGTATGAGGGAGCAGTCCCTAGTCCACAGAACTCCACCTGTCCATCCTCCCATCCAGGACACTTGCCAATTAGGCAACTTCCACTGATAGCCTCTCCCCCTGGCCATCCTTTCATTCAACAGCTATTTACTAAGTGTCTACAAGAGTCTTCCCTGATAGCTCAGTTGGTAAAGAATCTTTCTGCAATGCAGGAGACCCTGGTTCAATTCCTGGGTCAGGAAGATCCGCTGGAGAAGAGACAGGCTACCCACTCCAGTATTCTGGCCTGGAGAGTTCCATGGGCTCACAAAGAGTCGGACACAACTGAGCAAGTTTCACACACGAGTCAAACACTAACCTGGATGAAGGCCTGTGAAACAGACAAAGCTGGGTTCTTGGCCTTCTGTAGACCGAGGTCTGCTGAACTATACAACAGGGAAATTTAACACAGCTGGATAAAATCTGTGAGAGAAGCAGATTCTGGGGGGTGGGGCACTGAAACGGAAAGAGAATAGCCAACTTTGTGGATGGGAAGTGGCCTAGGCAGAGGGTAAGCAGGGGCAAATTCCTGAAAGTAAGAACAGTTAGGAACTGAAAGTTATTTACTGAAGCTGGAGTTTAGGAAGTTGGGGTAATGAGAGGGCAAATTTGAAGCCTCAAGGACTTTTATAAATCAAACATTTTAAATTTTATCTGAAGGCAATGGGGAAGTACTGACTTATGTTAGCCAAGAGAGAAACCAGAAATAGTTTCCTTCTTAAAAATATCACACAGGGTCCAATAAGAACAAAGGAAGGAGCAGGAGAAAGACAGAAGGCAAGGTGTGCGTTTAATATCTTAGGCAACTGGCCTAATATCTTACGTTGCATTCATAATTCCTTCCCCACTTTCACTATTCATTTGACTTATAAAATGTTTTCAAGGTCATTTCATTTTTTTTATTATGAGGTGGATTAGAAGATCTATTTTGACCTAAATATAATTTCATTTTATGGCAATATCTCTCATCTAATCACAGAGGAAATGCTTCTCTTGATAAATATACTTTGGTTCTTAGGCTAAATGTCCTCTGTAATTTTTCTAAGAATTTTTATTTATTTATTATTTATTTTTAATCTCTAGCCCTGCCCTGAGATTTCCTAAACTCAGTGCCCAATTTAGGGAGGATATGCCCAGAAGGGATAATCCCCACGGAGGGGAGGGTACGTTTAACTCCCTGAGGTCCCCACCTGTAGTTCCTCAAAGATGCAAATTGCCCACCTGAGGAAACAGAACACCCACACCAGCCTGAGCTGCACCTTCAGGCTACCTAAGAGGTAAAAGCCCACCAAGAGAAAACAAGATCTGTTTTATTCTCAAAAGCAAAAGCACAGAGGCAGAACCTGAAGGAGGCTCTAGTTTACCCTTTCAATGGAAGTCAAGATTATGGACTAGAGCCAAATTAAATCACTTTTGTAATTTCTTACAGATTTTCCTAGGCTTGTTTCCAGTCAGTTCCCCAGCAGGGATTAGCTGTAAAGCTTATTTAGAAAACAAAAGGCTTGTGCTGAGCAGGACTGCCTGAGAGCACTTCCCACCCACACTGGGCCTGGGGAGAGGGGTCTCCCAAGAAAGAGTGAAAGTAGGGGCAGCCAGGCCAGGAAAGAAGGCGGGGGTGGGGTGGGGGGGCACATGTGGAGCAGTTCCCAAGGGACACTGGAAATGTTTTTCTACAGTCACCTATGACAGTTCACATCTGAGCACTGCCAGTGTCCTTTAGAGCTGGTAGAGGGTGAATAAGGACCTGTAATATAGCAGAGAACTATATTCGACAACTTGTAATCATCCATAATGACAAGAATCTGAAAAAGTATATATAACTGAATCATTTTGCTGTACATCTGAAACACAACATCGTAAATTAACTATACTTCAATAATAATAATAATAATAAAAACATAAAGAGCTTCTCTGGTGACTCAGTGGTTAAAGAATCTGCCTGCTGATGTAAGAGACACAGGTTCAATCCCTAGTCCAGGAAGATTTCATATGCCTTCAGTTCAGTTCAGTTGCTCAGTCATGTCTGACTCTTTGGGACCCCATGGTCTGCAGCATGCCAGGCTTCCCTGGCCATCACCAACTCCCGGAGCTTGCTCAAACTCATGTCCATTAAGTTGGTGATGCCATCCAACCATTTCACCCTGTCGTGCCCTTCTCCTTCTGCCTTCAATCTTTCCCAGCATCAGGGTCTTTTCCAATGAGTCAGTTCTCTTCATCAGGTGGCCAAAGAATTGAAAGTTCAGCTTCAGCATCAGTCCTTCTGATAAATATTCAGGACTGATTTCCTTTAGGATTGACTGGTTTGATCTCCTTGCAGTCCAAGGACTCAAGAGTCTCCTCCAACGCCACAGTTCAAAAGCATCAATTCTTCGGTGCTCAGCTTTCTTTATAGTCCAACTCTTACACGACTACTGGAAAAACCAGAGCTTTGACTAGACAGACCTTCATTGGCAAAGTAATGTCTCTGCTTTTAAATATCCTATCTAGGTTGGTCATAGCTTTTCTTCCAAGGAGCAAGCATCTTTTAATTTCATGGCTGTAGTCACCACCTGCAGTGATTTTGGAGCCCCCCCAAAATAGTTTCTCACTGTTTCCATAGTTTCCCCATCTATTTGCCATGAAGTGATGGGACCAGATGCCATGATCTTAGTCTAAGATCATGACTTGGAGCAACTAAATCCCTGAGCCACAACTACTGAGCCCATGTGCTGCAACTACTGGAGCCCGGGTGTCCCACAGCCCGCTCTGCAACAAGGGAAGCCACTGTAATAAGAAGCCAGTACACGGCAACTGTGAGCAGCCCCTGGCTGCCACAACTAGAGAAAGCCCCCACAGCAGCGAAGATCCAGCACAGCCAAAACTAAATAAATAAAATAATTAAAAAGAAAACAAAGTGTTAAGGGAAAGGGAAAGGGAAGTCGCTCAGTCATGTCCGACTCTTAGCGACCCCATGGACTATAGCCAATCAGGCTCCTCCATCCATGGGATTTTCCAGGCAAGAGTACTGGAGTGGGGTGCCATTGCCTTCTCCAAATTAACCTAAGAGTTCATCAATAGATTGTTGGCTACAGAAATTAGGAATTATCTGGGTAGTGATATTTTATAGAGCCATGTGAAATATAACATTAATCTGTATATCACCATGAAAATAAATATATTAATTCAAAGATACTTAACAGTATAACTTCCTTTCAGTAAAAATACCCATCGAAGTATCAGTGATGGCTACCTCGAGAAAGTGAGATTTTTTTAACTTCATTCAATTCCCTACTACTTGATTTTTTAAAAATAGAAATAGATTATTTTAAAAATCAAAATTAAAGAAAAGCTATTCAATTCTGAGTACCCGACAAGCTTTCCACGTTTTAACCAGCAGTAAGTAGACCCCAGGAAGTGGTTGGCCATTGCCCTACTGCACCCCAGTCCCTAGTACCATGCTTGGCATGGTGGTGGTGCTTGGTCAATAAGCCAGGTCACTCTTTAGTAAAGTGAGGTGGAAGCACATGAGAACATAGAGCTTTTTTAATCCTAAAATCTGAGTCAGTTGGTAGAGGGTAAAGGAGCTGTGGGAAAGGGCTATGAAGGAGGAATGAGTGTAAGGGCTTCTCAGTACCTAGATCATTGGATATCAGAAAGCCTTACTAGCCTTGAAACCAGTGGATTATTTTAAGAACAGCTATAACTTATTGAGCACAGGAAGAGTGCTTAGCATAGTGAGTGCTTGCTATATGCCGGGTCCTGTTTAAGATTCTTCACATGTGCACGTGTACATATTGATATATAACATAACACACACATCTTACTCATTTAATCCTCAAGTAGTCATATCAGGTTGGCTCTATTATTCTATTTTATAGTTGAGGAAATAGTCTCAGAGAGGGTATATACGTAGCAAGATATCATTCACAGGTGAGTCCTTTGGAAACTCTACTAAGATTCTACTAACTCTTGGACTTCAGCTAGTCTAATACACCTGAATATTGAGGCAGTATTGAGTATTCTTGCATAGTGTCATAGACTCTGTAGCCCCAGTGGATTTGAATCCCAAGCTGTGCTTCTTTCTGGCTGTGTGACTTTGGCCAAATAACCACAAAGTGGCATGATAACAGTAGGTACGCTACTAACCATCTAAGAGTAGTTATGAGGATTGTTTTAGCTAATACCTGCAAACCCCACTCCAGTACTCTTGCCTGGAAAATCCCATGGACAGAGGAGCCTGGTAGGCTGCACTCCATGGGGTCGCGACTGAGCGACTTAACTGTCACTTTTCACTTTCATGCACTGGAGACTGAAATGGCAACCCACTCCAGTGTTCTTGCCTGGAGAACCCCAGGGAAGGCGGAGCCTGGTGGGCTGCCATCTATGGGGTCGCAGAGAGTCAGACGAGACTGAAGCGACTTAGCAGCAGCAGCAGCAAAGTCCTTAGAACAATGCCTGGAACACAGTACATGTTCAATAAAAGTTAGCCACTACTAAGGGTCCACATTAGATCACAAATAGCAAATCAGAGTGCAAAGGACTATCCTGATAGCAGCGAGAAATGAAAGCTAACAACCTTAATAACAAAAGGGAAATGTAAAAGCATAAATAACCAACTATAAACATAGAAACGTGTTTGATGGGAGAAGAGCATAATAAAAAATATGTGGGCATGACACATGGTCCTTCAGTCCTGCACATTCATAACCAGGTGAGGGAGAAGGAATGAACTTGAAATAATATCTATAAAATTTCAAATAATCATCAAATTGATGAATACCATTTATATTTCTTCTATTGGTTAGCTTTATTAGAATCCTGAAGAAAAAGTAAAAGTGTCAGTTACTCAGTCATTTCCAACTCTGCAACCCCATGGACGGTAGCCCACCAGGCTCCTCTGTCCACGGAATTCTTTAGGCAAGAATAGTGGAGTGGGTTGCCATTCCCTTCTCCAGGCAACTTCCACACCCAGGGATCAAACTCAGCTCTTCTGCATTGCAGATAGATTCTTACCTACCATCTGAGCCACCTATTGGATAGCTTTATTAGAATCCTAGGATTTAACACATCAATGCAGAAAAATGTTGATTGACCTCAGTCTTGCCAAATGTAAATTTTATAAAATTAAAATAAATTTGTATCATTCAAATTTTATAACATTTATTCAGAGCAGAATTGGATTTAATAAAAGTAGAATCCATTATTCAACCTGTGGCAGATTCATTTCGATATATGGCAAAGCCAATACAATATTGTAAAGTTAAAAAATAAAATTAAATTAAAAAAAAAAGATTGAATCTTGAGAATAAAGATGTAAACATAATCCCATCCCAATGGAATGAATTAGCTAATCTGATTTTCTTAGTTGTTATTCTTAATATCTGCTTTTTGGCCAATTTATATATTTATTTATTTCATAGTAAATTCAAATGCATATGCAACAAACAGACCCTCTATGATAAGAGTATGTGGGGTGGGAATTTACAAAATGAGTTAGGACAGTGCTGAGTGCTGGAGTGGTTACTCCCTGCTGGGGACAGGTGTTGTCTGAAAGGAAGCAGCCTCAATGCCAAACCAGGCACCGTGAGGGTGGTTCTAAGGAAGACTGGCAGGTCTCTCCCTTGCCGTGTCTCTTACCCTGATAAGGGATCTTGCATTTTGTTCTGCCAGACCCCAAGCACCAAGTCTGGTAAATGATTCTTCAATGCTGGGAGTAAAAGGGCTCAATCTGCATCAATAGTTCAAGAGCTAGAAGACAGGATCAATACACTCTCCTCATAAACCAGATTATAAAGACTGGCATCACTCTCACTCTGAGCGTTTATTTTCCTGTGGTTAGCTCTTAGCAGATAGAACCCAGCTTGAGTCAGGCTCAGCTGTAGATCTGATTCATAGCCAGTGATGGGTCCACAGCCACGGAAGGGAAACGGTGCCTCCTAGAGGCCACCATGTTGGTGGCAGAAGTAATTTGTGAGAGACCTAAAGAGGTACTCTTGCCTGGAAAATCCAATGGATGGAGGAGCCTAGTAGGCTGCAGTCTATGGGGTCAAGAAGAGTTGGACACGACTGAGCAACTTCACTTTCACTTTTCACTTTCATGCATTGGAGAAGGAAATGGCAACCCACTCCATTGTTCTTGCCTGGAGAATCCCAAGGACGGGGGAGCCTGGTGGGCTGCCATCTATGGGGTCGCACAGAGTCAAACACGACTGAAGTGACTTAGCAGCAGCAGCAAAGAGGTACATCGTGGGGACACAATGATGACATTATGGTCCTGCTGACCTCTCTCCACTGGGATCTTCTTCAAGTATAAAATCTGAAAGTTTGCGGCTAATTTTTACTTCAAAAGTGTACTTTTTTCCCCCCACAAAATTATCTATCAGAAACATTGCTAACCGGTTAATCATAATTCCTTTCAATTCCATCAACTCACCTTCAACTGCAACTTGATGCTAAAGTCAGAATATTTGTGTCCCCCTAACAAATAGGGCCTTTGAGAAGTGATTAGATCATAGTGCCCTCAAGTTGGAGGCCTAAGAAACCTCCCTGGTCACTTCTGCCTTGTAAGGACACAGCAAAAAGACAAAAGTTTATGAACCAGGAAGCGGATCCTCACCAGACATGAAATCTGCCAGTGCCTTGGTCTTGGGCTCCAGTCTTCAGAACTGGGAGAAATAAATTTCTCCAGTCTATGGTATTCTATTTCAGTGGCTCAAATGGAGTAAGACCCTTGGGTAATAACAAACCAGCTCTAATGATGCTTGGCTTCAATTTTATTAGAGGATATAAGATAAAGTTGGCTACTTCAGTGTAATGTGGGAAAAAAGCTTACCTAACATACCACCACCGGAGAAGGCAATGGCACCCCACTCCAGTACTCTTGCCTGGAAAATCCCACGGAAGGAGGAGCCTGGTAGGCTGCAGTCCATGGGGTCGCTGAGGGTCGGACATGACTGAGCGACTTCACTTTCACTTTTCACTTTCATGCATTGGAGAAGGAAATGGCAACCCACTCCAGTGTTCTTA
>NW_011494664.1:1638037-1645251 GCF_000754665.1 Bison bison bison | reverse complement strand
GACTGAGCGACTTCACTTTCACTTTTCACTTTCATGCATTGGAGAAGGAAATGGCAACCCACTCCAGTGTTCTTACCTGGAGAATCCCAGGGACGGGGGAGCCTGTTGGGCTGCCGTCTATGGCGTCGCACAGAGTCAGACATGACTGAAGTGACTTAGCAGTAGCAACATACCACCACATAGCAAGCAGGTACTAAGCACTAAACTATTATTGAACATTAATGATAATTTATAACTTATATAAAAGCCAAAGTGTAGGCTGTTTGGAGTATTTCTTAAGTTGGTAGATGACTCAATATGAGAAACCAAGAGAGCAGCCTCTTCTTGCCTACATAAGTTCTGGCAAGATCACAGCTTTGTTTCAGACTGGAAACTGGGAAACACTGTTACAGGGTGGTCCTCTGTAACCCACTGGTGAGAGTTCCCCTTCTCACAAAGCATCTACTTCTCCAAAGAGGGAAAGCTTACTTAGGGGAAGTCGCCTGGTTAAGCTATGGCAGTGGTCAGGAGAAGTCAGTGACACGCCCAGGGAGAGATGTGGAAAACCAGGAAAGGGCACAACCTCTGCCTTCTGAAAAATCTCAGCTCAAATCCCAGTAGTTGAGGTCTATGACCTCTGCAAGTTACTTAACCTCTCTCCTTCGACAGTTAGTTTCCTTTTGCATAAAGGAGATGAAAGTAAGGAGGTTGAGACCTTTAGGAGACAATATATGTAAATTGCTTAGCATAAGAACTTGCTGGTAGTAACTACTGGAACCACTGGAGTGTGGTAGCCTATCCCTTCTCCAGGGATCTTCCCGACCCAGAAATCAAACTGGGGTCTCCTGCATTGCAAGCAGATTCTTTACCAAATGAGCTATCAGGGAAGCCCAGTAACTGCTGTTGTTAGGAACTAATACCAACTCCCACTACACTCAGGTAAAACCTAACAGCCTAAGGGGTCTTCACAACAGGATGCAGCAAATCGTCTGTCTTCCCACCCCCTGCCCTCTCCCACTACACTATAAGCCAGGATAAAAGAGAACATAGGCAATGATAATGAGGGAGTTGAGTTGTGAGGTTACACTGAATATGGGCTGGGGTCCAGGCAATTGCCAAAGCCACTTGCAAGTTTGGCAGCCGACAGGCAGTGAGTCGGCAGAGAAAGCAGGAGGAATGGAACAGACTCACCAAAAAAAAGCATAGGCAAGACTATGAGACCATAAAGCCTGACACAGATAGAAACACATACATCTCCACCACACACACACTACCTGCCTGTCGACTCTTCGGTTCTCATGAGGCCAGCCTGGACTTTCTAAAGATTTCTTTGAAGATTCCCCTCTATCCTTACAAGAGACCCTTCTTGAGCTGAGTTCCTTTGCAAGATTCAGGAGGGACTCCAGACTCTCAGGGAACTTCTTCACAACCTTAAGTGATGCAATCTCAATATAACAGGAATAGAAGCACCATCATGGCTGAGGAGAAAAGTGAACCAGAGAGAGGATGGAGGATTTGGAGACAGAGATGTACGTATGAACCTCAGTATCTACATGTTTTAAATCTTGTAATTTTCAGAGACCCAGAGGTCTCTGACAGTTAATGAAATGTCATTTAAAAATGCTGAGACAAAAAGGAACGCATTGAGTCAGTTCTAATGAGGTGGGTGAACCCAGAGTCTATTATACAGAGTGAAGTAAGTCAGAAAGAGAAAAATAAATGTCGTATACTAACGCATATATATGGAATCTAGAAAGATGGTACCGATGAATCTATTTGCAGGGCAGCAGTGGAGAAACAGACATACAGAACAGATTTATGGACACGGGGGAGAGGGGAGGAGAGGGTGAGATATATGGAGAGAGTAACATGGAAACTTACCTCACCAGATGTAAAATAGATAGCCAGTGGGAATTTGCTGTATGACTCAGGGAACTCAAACAGGGGCTCTGTATCAACCTAGAGGGGTGAGATGGGGAGGGAGGTTCAAGAGGGAGGGGACATATGTATACCTATGGCTGATTCATGCTGATGTTTGACAGAAAATGACAATATTCTGTAAAGCAATTATCCTTCAATTAAAAAATAAATAAATTTTAAAAAAATGTTGAGGAAGAGGCAAGCTACTGAATGAGTAGAGGACCTCCATTTCACCCCAGTGGGACTGTTACTGATTCTTACTCCTTCTCAGAAAAGGTATTCATTCATTCTTTTATTCATATCTTAACCATTTCATGAGAGAGATTACACATTCTAGGAGTATTTGACAATGTGAGGATTTAAGAAGGTCACAGGTATATACCTCAGAAATATCCTGATCCTAAGACACTCTTTAATTGGCTAGGGAGGGAAGGAGGAAGGGCGAGCTATCTAAACCTGGGAAGACTTCCGCATCTTTCCCCAAGACAAACTCATGTATGTTAAGAATGAAATTTATTCCTGGAATTCTACTATTGTTCTCTACCACTGTTCTCTTTTTATCCCCGCCATTGTCCTTTTTTCCTCTGTCTTGCCCTTCTGAAATTGCCTCTTGATACAGGACCCTCCTCCTGCATACTCTGAAACCCACTTAGGTCTCCCCTTCTCAGATAGTACCTAATGGTACTCTCTTCAATTAAAATGTTCATTCTTACAAAGCATGGCTTTCATTTAGCTCCTGAGGTATATAACAGAATTAATTCATACTAACGTACGAAGGGCAGTTAAGCGTGATGATGACGTACTTTTTCCACCGATATTTGCATTTTAAAAGAAGATGTTTGTGGATCCATAGTCCTTCATGGTGTACTTTTATGCATTATAAACAATTGTTGGGAAGATATTTTTTTCATCCAAGGGTCTTTCCAGGACCTTTTAAATCACACTGTCTACCCCCACTAGAGCATGTTTCACAAAGATGAACATTTTTATCTGTTTTAATCATTGCTGAACCTCCGATGCCTAAAGCGGGACATGGCATACTCATTGCTCAATTAATGTTTGTGGAATGAACGCCAGGATTTAAATCTAAGTCTGTCTGACTTCAAACTGTAATGTTCTTTCTACTGTATGAAGCTCTCTTTCTTATAATTAATCTTTTCCCCTGCATGCTAAGGCGCTTCAGTTGTGTCTGACTTATTGTGACCCCATGGACCCCACTAGGCTCTTCTGTCCATGGGATTCTCCAAGCAAGAATACTGGAGTGGACTGCCATTTCCTTCTTCAATCTCTTCACCTACCTTACAGTAAAAGAGAAAAGTAAAGAAAGAATAGAAAAGAGGGAGGAAAAGAGATGGTACCAAGATGGATAAAATGAAATTAGGCTCAGGCATCAGCTGCAAATTGCGACCCCTTGGGTCTCTCCTCCAAAGCAAACTTAACAGTTTTGTCTGGGGCTCCTGATGTTTTCCTTCTGAAAATGTTTCTACTTAATATCTTTTCTAATCTTGCTATATATTTGTGATTATTTGGGGGGCGGAGAAGACATATTTGTTTAAAGAAAAATATATCCAGTAGAAATTGTGGAGCAGTTGAAAGAAAAACCCATGACCCATATCCTTCCACCAAAATACAGACAATCTGAATTCACATCCTACATTTCTTTCTAGGTTTCTTCCTATGCATACATTTTAAATATTTACTCAATTTTATTTGCTTATTTTATCTTTTTTTTTTTTTTTTTTTTATGTCATACAACTTGCAGGATCAGCTTGCTGGATCTTAATTCCCTGACCAGGGATTAAACCTGTGCCCCATGAAATGGAAGTGTAGAATCCTAATCACTGGGCCACAAGGGAATTCCCCATATATTTTAAACTTAGCTGTTAGTTTCCCTGGTAGCTCAGAGGGTAAAGAATCGGCCTGTAATGAGGGAGACCCAAGTTTGATCCCTGCGTTGGGAAGATCCCCTGGAGAAGGAAATGGCGACACACTCCAGTATTCTTGCATGGAGAATTCCATGGACAGAGGAGCCTGGTGGGCTAGAGTCCAAGCAGTCACAAAGAGTTGGACACAACTGAGTGACTAACACTCTCAGTTTTCATATACAATTTTAGGCATCCTGATTTATTTTTCTACCATCATATTTTATGTCTGTCATGTACTGATATTATTCTCCTCCATGATATTCAGTGTAAAATTCTGAGTTAAATGAAGTGAGGTTTTCTGCTGCCAGTTGGTATTAAAATTTCATGTTCTTTCATACTGATTCTGTGACAAGGGAATTTTAAAATTCCAATTCTTATTGTTGGCAGGAGACAAAAGAGTTTTACAATTCTCTCTTTCTGTTAAATATTTTAAAAACTACAAAGAATCAATAAAACATGTTGTATTTATTTATAGTGCTGAGCAAACACACTTATTCTCTAACCATTTTTCCCTCCCAAGTTTTTCCAGATTATGATTCCTGGAAGAATAAATAGCCATTGCCCCAAAAGAGAACAATTGCCTGGGACTACACAAAAAGGAACATGCCCAAATATAAAGAAATTAAGTCAGGTTTTTATTTGCTTAACATACACATAATGTTATCTTCATCTAGTGAATAGAACCATTCCATAAGAGTTGTATAGATTAATATAGAGTTTTATATATTAAAATACTATAGAGGTAGTTTTAGTCATATAGCTGAGAAGATTTAAGTGACTACAGAATGTTTAAAACCAGCAAAAGGAAACTATGGTGTAGGAACCAGACTAGGGTTTGTAGACCTGTTCTGTTATTTACTAGCTATGTGACCACAAGTGATCAAAACAACAAACGAATTTCTGTTCCCATAGGTAGGGGAGGAATATTTTAAAGTATCAACCATGTTACAGGTTCCTTGGTAGACGTTTTACAAAGACCATTTAATTGAATCCTTATGACTCTGTGCTTCCAATGCAGGGGGCTCTGGTTTGATCTCTGGCCAGGGAACTAAGAACTAAGATTCCACATGCCCCACAGTGCTGCCAAAATTTAAAAACAAAAAAGAAAAGTTAATTCTTATAAATGATGCTATTGGGTTGGCAAGTTGTAGTAAGCTTTTATTCTCCCCTCTTTACTAAGAGAACCCCAATTTTCCTGGGGAAACCAATATGCTTATACCAAAAAAAAAAAATAATATAATAATGCATTTCCCAGGCTCTCTTGGGATCCAATTAAGGTTGGATGCGGTTCTTAAGGAGCTTCCCTGGTGGCGCTAGTGGTAAAGAACCCATCTGCCAATTCAGGAGAAGCAAAAGACTTATGTTTGATCCCTGGCTTGGGAAGATCCCCTGGAGAAAAGCACAACAACCCACTCCAGTATTCTTGCCTGGGAAATCCAATGGACAGAGAGGCCTAGTGGGCTATAGTCTGCTGCTGCTGCTAAGTCACTTCAGTTGTGTCTGACTCTGTGCGACCCCATAGACGGCAGCCCAACAGGCTCCCCCGTCCCTGGGATTCTCTAGGCAAGAACACTGGAGTGGGTTGCCATTTCCTTCTCCAATGCATGAAAGTGAAAAGTGAAAGTGAAGTCGCTCAGTCGTATCCGACTCTTAGTGACCCCATGGACTGCAGCCTACCAGGCTCCTCCATCCATAGGATTTTCTAGGCAAGAGTACTGGAGTGGGGTGCCATTGCCTTTTCTGGGGCTACAGTCTGTAGTGTTGCAAAGAGTCAGACAAGACTGAACCAACTTCGCATGCACAAGGACGCGGTTCTTAGCAAAATAGGTAGAGGCTGAAAGATGGAGCTTCCAGGAAAGGTTTTATGCAAACAGCAGACTGTGTGTGCTCAGTCGTCTGACTTATTTCCTCCTCCAGGGGATCTTCCCAACCAAGGAAGATCCCCAACCCAGGGATCAAACCTATATCTCCTGAATTGGCAGGAGGATTCTTTACCATTAGTGCCATCTGGGAAGCCCCTAAACAACAGACTGGCAACTACTATTGCTTCAGGTAACAATTATCAATGGATCTTAAAACCGAAGGGTGAAAGTTTGAGGAGAAATAGGATATTTAGCAATATTAAAGCACATTCCTCAAATGATACACATTACTATCAAATGGAAAAATAGTTAAATGTACAGTAGAGAGGCAGACAACACCTTAAACAAAGGATCAAAATTAATACCACTAATAGTGGGGCAAGTATATGTTATATATCTCCTAAGATGATGCACTGTGAGAAGAAGAACATGTCTGGGATATTCCTAGCAAAGATGCCAAAGATGCACCATCTGAACTTAATCAGGAAGATCCGACAAACTCCACTTGAGCAGTATGGTGCAAAGTAAGATCTAACCTGTATCCTTCCAAATATCAAATTACAAAAGACAAAGACAGAGAACCATTCCAGATTAAAGGTGACTATAGACACATAGTCATGGTGGAGAGGTCTTACTGAATGTGGTCCACTGGAGAAGGGAAAGGCAAACCACTTCAGTATTCTTTCTTTGAGAACCCCATGAACAGTATGAAAAGGCAAAATGATAGGATACTGAAAGAGGAACTCCTCAGGTCGGTAGGTGCCCAATATGCTACTGGAGATCAGTGGAGAAATAACTCCAGAAAGAATGAAGGGATGGAGCCAAAGCAAAAACAATACCCAGCTGTGGATGTGACTGGTGACAGAAGCAAGGTCCGATGTTGTAAAGAGCAATATTGCATAGGAACCTAGAATGTCAGGTCCATGAATCAAGGCAAATTGGAAGTGGTCAAACAAGAGATGGCAAGAGTGAACATCGATATTCTAGGAATCGGTGAACTACCATGGACTGGAATGGGTGAATTTAACTCAGATGACCATTATATCTACTACTGTGGGCAGGAATCCCTCAGAAGAAATGGAGCAGCCATCATGGTCAACAAAACAGTTCAAAATGCAGTACTTGGATGCAATCTCAAAAACGCAGAATGATCTCTGTTCGTTTCCAAGGCAAACCATTCAATATCACAGTAATCCAAGTCTATGCCCCAACCAGTAACGCTAAAGAAGCTGAAGTTGAACGGTTCCATGAAGACCTCCAAGACCTTTTAGAACTAACACCCAAAAAAGGTGTCCTTTTCATTATAGGGGACTGGAATGCAAAAGTAGGAAGTCAAGAAACACCCGGAGTAACAGGTAAATTTGGCCTTGGAATACGGAATGAAGCAGGGCAAAGACTAATAGAGTTTTGCCAAGAAAATGCACTGGTCATAGCAAACACCCTCTTCCAACAACACAAGAGAAGACTCTACACATGGACATCACCAGATGGTCAACACCGAAATCAGATTGATTATATTCTTTGCAGC
>NW_011494664.1:1635959-1637856 GCF_000754665.1 Bison bison bison | reverse complement strand
GGTATGACCTAAATCAAATCCCTTGATTATACAGTGGAAGTGAGAAATAGATTTAAGGGACTAGATCTGATAGATAGAGTGCCTGATGAACTATGGACTGAGGTTCGTGACATTGTACAGGAGACAGGGATCAAGACCATCCCCACGGAAAAGAAATGCAAAAAAGCAAAATGGCTGTCTGGGGAGGCCTTACAAATAGCTTTGAAAAGAAGAGAAGTGAAAAGCAAAGGAGAAGAGGAAAGATATAAGCATCTGAATGCAGAGTTCCAAAGAATAGCAAGGAGAGATAAGAAAGCCTTCCTCAGTGATCAATGCAAAGAAATAGAGGAAAACAACAGAATGGGAAAGACTAGAGATCTCTTCATGAAAATTAGAGATATCAAGGGAACATTTCATGCAAAGATGGGCTCGATAAAGAACAGAAATGGTATGGACCTAACAGAAGCAGAAGATATTAAGAAGAGGTGGCAAGAATACACAGAAGAACTGTACAAAAGAGATCTTCACGACCCAGATAGTCACAATGGTGTGATCACTGACCTAGAGCCAGACATCCTGGAATGCGAAGTCAGGTGGGCCTTAGAAAGCATCACTACGAACAAAGCTAGTGGAGGTGATGGAATTCCAGTGGAGCTATTCCAAATCCCGAAAGATGATGCTGTGAAAGTGCTGTACTCAATATGCTAGCAAATTTGGAAAACTCAACAGTGGCCACAGGACTGGAAAAGGTCAGATTTCATTCCAATCCCAAAGAAAGGCAATGCCAAAGAATGCTCAAACTACTGCACAATTGCACTCATCTCACACACTAGTGAACTAATGCTCAAAATTCTCCAAGCCAGGCTTCAGCAATACGTGAACCATGAACTTCCTGATGTTCAAGCTGGTTTTAGAAAAGGCAGAGGAACCAGAGATCAAGTTGCCAAAATCCGCTGGATCATGGAAAAAGCAAGAGAGTTCCAGAAAAACATCTATTTCTGCTTTATTGACTATGCCAAAGCCTTTGATTGTGTGGATCACAATAAACTGTGGAAAATTCTGAAAGAGATGGGAATACCAGACCACCTGACCTGCCTCTTGAGAAAACTGTACGCAGGTCAGGAAGCAACAGTTAGAACTGGACATGGAACAACAGACTGGTTCCAAATAGGAAAAGGAGTACGTCAAGGCTGTATATTGTCACCCTGCTTATTTAACTTATATGCAGACAACATCATGAGAAACGCTGGGCTGGAAGAAGCACAAGCTGGAATCAAGATTGCCGGGAGAAATATCAATAATCTCAGATATGCAGATGACACCACCCTTATGGCAGAAAGTGAAGAGGAACTCAAAAGCCTCTTGATGAAGGTAAAAGAGGAGAGTGAAAAAGTTGGCTTAAAGCTCAACATTCAGAAAACGAAGATCATGGCATCCGGTCCCATCACTTCATGGGAAACAGATGGGGAAACAGTGGAAACAGTGTCAGACTATTTTTTTGGGCTCCAAAATCACTACAGATGGTGACTGCAGCCATGAAATTAAAAGACGCTTACTCCTCGGAAGAAAAGTTATGACTAACCTAGATAGCATATTGAAAAGCAGAGACATTACTTTGCCAACAAAGGTCCGTCTAGTGAAGGCTAGGGTTTTTCCAGTGGTCATGTATGGATGTGAGAGTTGGACTGTGAAGAAAGCTGAGCGCCAAAGAATTGATGTTTTTGAACTGTGGTGTTGGAGAAGACTTTTGAGAGTCCCTTGGACTGCAAGGAGATCCAACCAGTCCATTCTGAAGGAGATCAGCCCTGAGAGTTCTTTGGAAGGAATGATGCTAAAGCTGAAACTCCAGTACTTTGGCCACCTCATGAGAAGAGTTGACTCATTGGAAAAGACTCTGATGCTGGGAGGGATTGGGGGC
>NW_011494664.1:1619350-1635859 GCF_000754665.1 Bison bison bison | reverse complement strand
ACAGGGACACGACTGAGCGACTGAACTGAACTGATGGACACATAACATCTGAATGCAATGTGTGATCCTGGTTTGGTATTGGGCCAGAAAGGAAAATAATTGGGACTCCTGGCAAAATTTGAATAAGGTCTGTAGATTAGATAATTGCATTGATATCAGTGTTAATTTCCTGGATTTGATCACTGCACTGTGTTGTTTAAGAAAACGTTTTTGTTGTTAGGAATTGGGTACTAAAATAAAGGGATATCATGCTTACAAATTCTTTCCCAGATGGTTTAGGGGAAAATGCATAATTTAGAGAGAAAAAAATGATAAAGTAATTGTGATAAAAATGTTAACATTCGAGGAATCTGGGTGAAAATATTTAGGAATTCTTTGTACAATTTTTGCAACCTTTTCTCAATTCTAAAATTAATTCAGCATAAAAGTTACATGAGTAAAAAAGTAGAGGATGGATAGATAACTTGTCCATAGATAACATTTGATCTTGACCTTTCTCTTTCTTTCTTCCCAGATAAGGTTACAACCACAATCAGCTTTTAACAAAAAAGACAATGCTTTGAGCCAAGCATGGCTTACCAGAAAAGTACCAGCTTAGATCCCAGACAATTTGTTTTAAGGCATTCTTTGGTTTTCTTTTGCAAGGCAGTAGGTAATCAAAACCAAGACAGGAAAGTTAAGTCTAATTTGCCTAAGACTACACCATTCCAAAGAGGTAGGACCCAATTCTGTTGAGGTTTGCAAACAAAACATTCCTTTCTACTCTATACCATGCTGAAGCCCAGGCTTCACTCTCTGTGAAAATACAAATAAGAATTTCAGCACTCCAGAAGGAACCTATAGTGGGAAAGAAGCTATTGCAGGGCCTGGCAGAGAGGACAGACACTCAAATGTTTGCTGAATCAGTAGCTCAGGAAACCAAGCACATCTGTTTTCAGTATTCTGCTATACTGAGCTATTTTTAAGTACTGAAGAAAAAAAAACACTGTATTTATGTGGGTGTAATACTCTAGCTGCAGATATTAGTCAGCAGTTTCATTCAGTTTCTTGGATCTCATTCTCTACTGTCTCCCCTTTCTCTTCTGTGACTGTTCTCTGCTTCACAGAAGCCCCACTAACCCCCTCTGAGCCCCTTCCTTATCAATCAGCTCTTGCAATTCCATCTCCCACCTTACCCCTCCCTCAAAAAGGGAGGAGCTGAGTATGAATTAGAGGAGAAAAGTTCTACAAATAAAGAGGCTCATTCTGCCAGAGAGGTCAGGAGTTAACACGCAAGAAGGACCATCTTTCCTAAATTTGACAAGGAAAAATAAAAAACAAGGAGCCCAAGTCTCTGGCCAGAGCCGAGTAGCCACCTACAGACCAAGATTGCAAAAGCCCCAAACAGAAAAGTGAAATGTAAGGAAAGGTGCTGAATTCAGGCCTAACCAGCCCATCAAGTATGCAAGATACAGCAGAACTTAGAGTCACTCATTCTGTTAAAATGAAATGGGTTATATTTGTAGTTTCATTGATATGTTTTCAATGGTTATGAATTTTGCTTTTAAGAAAACAAAGCTCTTGGTATTTACTACACCATGAAGTAAGTACCTAAATACAAGTATAGTCATTTTGCTTCCCAGGTGCCAGTACAGAACCCACCTGCCAATGCAGGAGATATAAGAGACTGCAGTTCGATCCTTGAGTTGAGAAAATCCCCCCTGGAGGAGGGCAACCCACTCCAGTATTCTTGCCTGGAGAATCCCATGGACAGAGGAGCCTGGCAGGCTATAGTCCATAAGGTCACAAAGAGCTGGACACAGCTGAAGCTACCTAGAACGCACTCACATAGAAACTTGAACCCCATCTAGACAGCAGCACCTGCACAAGAAGACTGGTTGCTATTTAGGACTCATCATGCATATACCTGGGAGAGAGGGAGCAGTTTAAGGACTTGGGTCTGGGTCATCTTGGGTCTCACCAACTGTGGCCCTGCCCTGGAAAGGCCATGTGTGTATTGGGGTATTAGAGGTAGGGAGAGGGTTCATGCATGCATGCATGCATGCTAAGTCGACTATTTTCGACCCTATGAACTGTAGCCCGCCAGGCCCCTCTACCCATGGGATTCTCCAAGAAGAATACTGGAGTGGGTTGCCATGTCCTCCTCCAGCAGATATTCCCAACCCAGGGATTGAACCCGCATCTCTTACATCTCCTGCATTGGCATGTGGGTTCTTTACCACTAGCGCCTCCTGGAAAGCCCAAGGAGAAGGGAGTGGGAGAATAAGCTGGAGCTCTTCTATTTCTTTATATTACCCATGACTAGTGTGGTATTTGAGATCCTGGGCAAGGCAGCATCAGGAACAGTCGAGCCAGAGAGAAGGCTTCTGTCCTCAGCCTCTCTGCGCTCATAATCTTCTATCTTCTATTCCTCTGCCCATCAACTCTTGAGCTGCTGGCAGACAATTACGTCCACAGCCAACTCCCTCTTCTTTCCTCAAACTGTATGCCAGTTCTGGACCCTCCATCTAATATCTGCAACTTACTGCTGCTGCTGCTAAGTCACTTCAGTCGTGTCCAACTCTGTGTGACCCCATAGACGGCAGCCCACCAGGCTTCCCCATCCCTGGGACTCTCCAGGCAAGAACACTGGAGTGGGTTGCCATTTCCTTCTCCAATGCGTGAAAGTGAAAAGTGAAAGTGAAGTCGCTCAGTTGTGTCCAACTCTTAGCGACCCCATGGATTGTAGCCTACCAGGCTCCTCCTTCCATGGGATTTTCCAGGCAAGAGTACTGGAGTGGGGTGCCATTGCCTTCTCCGGCAACTTACTGAGCTTACCCCAAATTCATGTAGCGTGCTGGTTGCTTATAGTCAACATCATTAAAGAACTGGAACTGGGGAGAGAGGAGACCTTGGAGATCTGGGCTGGCTTTGAAATGCTCTGGTCCAAGTCAGTTACCACCCTGCTGGCCCTGGAGGCCCAATCTACATTGACAAGGTCCCCTGCTCTTGTACTCACCTGACCACAGACTTAGGCAGATGAGACAGTCAGCTGCAACTGCCTGGTCGTAGATTGCTAATGAACATGGCAATAACTTCACGAGAAGTTACCTTAAACTTCCAGGAAGTCTTAGCATCACCGAGTAATTCAAACTTCAAAAGACTTAGTTTAGCTGTGGAATGGGGCAGTAAAATCTTCAACCCCATTCTGGCTATTCAGGACTTGCCTGTTTAGCTAGCTGCAGGGAGTGGGGGAACACAGTGGGTGTGGAGAGATGACAGTCAAATTCTCTACAGGAGATAAGAGTGCCTGGGCCTGGAGCTGATACATTTATCCCTCAATAAACACTCTTATAGGACTCCCCGGTGATCCGGCGGTTAAGAATCCCCTTGCCAAGGCAAGGGACATGGGTTTGATCCCTGGTCCAGGAAGATCCCACATGCTGTGGAGCAACTAGGCCTGCGTGACACAACTACCCAGCTTACATACTTAGAGCCCAAGAGCCACAACTACTGAGCCTGCGTTCTAGAGCCTGTGCTCCAAAACAAGAGAAGCCACCGCAATGAGAAGCCCACACACCACAACTACAGTAGCTCTCCACTTGCAGCAATGAAGACACAGCACGGCCAAAAATAAACTAACTTAAAATTTTCAGTCTTACAAAAAGTCCTTTGGAACTGAAAATGGGATTTCCTAATTTAAGTGTTTTATTAAGTAAGCACTTCTCTTATATTTTCCGAAGAATGGAAACACACCTGGACTGTACTCTTGTAAAAAGTGGGTATAGATATAGCTTTGCTTGCAGATATAAATACAAAGCAATGTAAAATTACTTTTATTAAGTAATGCAACATGATCTTTTGAACATTTTGTAGAGCAACAGTACTTATGCTAGCTAGTGCTAGTGGCAGGCAGGAAAAAAATATTAAAAAAAAAACCAAACTGGCAAGCAGTCAAGTCCATCAGGGATGTAGCAAGCATCTATTGTTTTTCCTATCCTGATAAACTTTCTGCTGGCCCAGTAGTCCAAAGAAAGTCCCTGTTTCCCTGTTCTTATGCCATACGCCCATTGCTTGTTTTAGAGATGGGCATGTAAACCAAGGCCTGTCAGAGCATCTCACACACTGGACTATAGGAATTCACCCAACACAAAGGTACATGCCCCAGTAAGGTCCAGTGAGTAATAAGAGGGCTTTTGCTGGGATTCTAAGAAGAGAGGTAAAGAGTCTTCCTCTATAAACTTGGACCTGGGAGGTTACAGGACTGCAGGAACTGACAGCAAACTTGCCCTTGCAGAGAGTCAGAGAAAGAAACCAACAGAAAGAGCAGAGTCCAGATAAAATAATTAAAGTCCAGATCCTTGAGAGATTATCTGGATGTTTCCCAGAGCAAGTCATGTCTGAAGTAACGGACTTTTCTGTAACATGAGCCAACAGTTTGAAGTGAGTACTGTTATAGGGTAGTATCTTTAAATGTTCAGTTGTTAAGAAATTGATGATATGCACCAAAGATACCTAGGTCTCCACTCTGACCTTTATTATTTACTCTGTTTCATGCACTAAAGTACTAAGCACATTAAAGCTATTATGTAATAAAATTCTAACAACCACCACATGAGGAGGATATTATTATCCTTCTCAAAACAGATAGAGAAGGAATTTGCAACCTGGACTCTAGAGCATGTGAAACTACTTGATTATTCAGGTCCTTGCCTCGGTCACGTTTCACATCTCTTAAGAGAGGTGGCTATCCAACATTTTAGCCTCTTTTCTTCCAAATGACACAGGAAGTATGAACAAATGAAATCCAAATGGAGCAGGATGGGGCCCCAGAACCCTCTATCTTGTACCCCCCTCTTCCAAGGAATTCCTAGGGCTTCAAAAAATATTTTAAAAGCATTTCACAGAACACAATAAGAAAGGATAAAGAATACTTCTTGTATGGAACAATTTCCAAGAATTATTAAATAGGAAAATGTAAGGTGCAGAACAGTTTATACAATGTGCTACATTGATTTGTGTTATTAAAAGAGAGTACATATACATATATGTGTATCTGGAAGGATAAACAAGAATTGTTTATATTTGCCTGGGTGGCCAAGGAATAGTAGGAAAACTTTTTGCTAAGTACACTTTTGTCACTTATATTTTAACCACGTGAATGTATTATCTGTCTTAAAGAAGGAGAAGGAGACAACCATGATGACAATAATTGCATTCGTGTAATGAATTTCAAGCCAGAGTGAGCTTGCCACTGGGAGGTTGAAATGGTTCTCCCAACGGGCTGCTATCTGATCCCCAAAATTTAACTCCTTTCTTCCACATTTATCTTTACATATGACTAAGTGTTAATTACTAAATTGATTGCTGAAAGCAAACAAAATATTCATAAACTAAATTTAATCAAATTTTCTGAGGAAAAGTTTCTCAGACTCTGTTGAGGAAGTGTGGGCGCTATGCAACGTTGCAGCGCTGCAGAATTTCTGCTTCCATGCATACAAACTGAAGCTGGGAACTTCCTCATTTGAGCTCATTCATCCCTTAAAGAGCTACTAAGTGCTGACCATGTGTCATATAATGTGCTTAAGCACTGAACACAGAACCTGAAAGTGTTAGTCGCTCAGTCGTGTCTTGACTCTTTGTGACCCCATGGATGTACCCTGCCAGGTTCCTCTGTCCCTGGAATTCTCCAGGCAAGAATACTGGAGTGGGTTGTCATTCCCTTCTCCAGGGGATCTTCCCAACCCAAGGATCAAACCCGGGTCTCTTACACTGCAGACGGATTCCTTACCATCAGAGTCACCAGGGAGAGCTATAGAAGAGAGAACAATTTACAAAAGGGCGCATTTAAAATCCCTACCTTATGGGTTTACATTCAGGTGATAGTGGAGAAATATACTATAAACAAAATAAAGATGTAAAATAAATACTATATTCCATTAATCCTATGATGAACATTTCTTCACATTTTATGAAACCTAAAATTGGGATGCATTTTTTGATAGGTGGCATCTTACAGTCAAAGCTATGGTTTTTTTTCCAATAGTCAGGTATGGATGTGAGAGTTGGTCCAAAAAGAAGGCTGAGCACCAAAGAACTGATGCTTTTGAACTGTGGAGCTGGAGAAGATATTCTCCTTGGACTGCAAGGAGATCAAAACAGTCAATCCTAAAAGAAATCAACCGTGAATATTCATTGGAAGGATTGTAGCTGAAGCTGAAGCTCCTGATGTGAAGAGCTGACTCATTGGAAAAGACCTTGATGCTGGGAAAGATTGAAGGCAAGGTAGAAGGAGGTAGGATGAGATGGTTAGATAGCATCACTGACTCGATGGACATGAATTTGGGCAAACTCTAGGAGACAGTGGAGGACAGAGGAGCTTGGCATGCCACAGGCCATGAGGTCAAAAAGAATTGGACGTGACTTAGCAAATGAATAACAATAACAATCTTTTTTCTCTTTCTCTGAGGTACACTTGATGGCATCTTAGATCTGATGAAATACAGAAAAATAATATATATATATATATAAGAATAAAGTAAGACTGATACGGAATACAGAGGACCATAAGCGGTGCAGAGGAAGAAGGAGTATGGGGAGATGGCAACTTAAGAACAGTCAGGAGAGACCCAAGTAACATTTACGTGTGCATCCATGCACAGTTGTGTCTGACTCTATGCGACCCCATAGACTTAGTCCGCCAGGCTCCTCTGTCCATGGAATTCTCCAGGCAAGAATAATGGAGGGGTTGCCGTTCCCTTCTCCAGGGGATTTTCCCTACCCAGGGATAGACCCCAGGTCTCCTGCATTACAGGTAGATTCTTTACCGTCTGAGCCACCAGGGAAGCCCAAGTAACATCTGAGCAGACTTAAGTAAGGTGAAGCAAGTGAGGCATTTCTCTACGTGGGTAGAGGAGCAGGCATCCAAAACACAGCAAAGACAAGCACAAAGGCCATGAGGGGAGATCAAGTTTCAGAAACCTAAGGAAGCCAGTGTTGCTGGAGTGGAGGGAATAAAGCAGGAAGTGAGTGAGGTCAGGGAGACAACAGAGAGGCCAGATTACACAGGGACTTGTAGACCACCTCTCTACTTAGTGCATGATCATTGTCTTGGGTCTAGAGAGGTCAGACAGGGTAATACATAAGAGCACAGGCTTTGGAGTCAGATTACCAATTTATGTTCCAGCTCTGCCACTTTCTACCTATATGACATCAAGCAAGTTACTCTCTGTCCCTGTTTTGTCACGGGAAAAATGGGGCTAATAACATTATTCAGTTCATAAGGTTGTTGGGAGAATTAAGCAATTTATTTCTTGTAAAGTCCTTTGAATAGTCTAGCAAAGAAAGAGCACAAGTGTATTTGATACTGTTATTATTGATTGGTTCTGAATGTCAATTACTGCTTCATCATTATCAATTTATTTTGCTGTGTTTGGTTAATGAATAAAATTTAATGCAAAATTTTATCAACAATATTTTTGAACCCTGACTTTTCCAGTAACTAGTCTTTAAAAACCTGTATGTGATTGATACATTTTAAACACAAATTATCACCTCCACTCATCCTCCAAACCAGGTATGGACAAAACTCCACCGCATTACCACCACCCTCAACCAATCTTGTGTAATGATATTTCATTGTTATTGTTGAGTTTGCTATAGAAAATAAGAAAGGATGAGGAAAGTGGGCCACTGAAGAGAGCCACTGAGCTAGGGGATTGGAAGCAAGCAAATCTAAAAATGAATTTCAAATCAATGAGTTTTGTTAATTGTTCTATTCTCAGAAAAATCACTTTTATTTACCCAAGTTAACATTTTGAAAACTGAAAGTTAACTCAGTCGTGTCTGACTCTTTGCAACCACACGGACTATACAGTCCATGGAATTCTCCATGCCAGAGCACTGGAGTGGGTAGCCTTTCCCTTCTCCAGGGGATCTTTCCAATCTAGGGATCAAACCCAGGTCTCCTCTGCATTGCAGGCAGATTCTTTACCAGTTGAGCCATGAATTATATGTATTTTAATGATTTGTGGCACTCGATTCTTTACCAGTTGAGCCATGAATTATATGTATTTTAATGATTTGTGGCACTCTCCCATTGAATAATTAGATTTATAAAAGTGAGAAGTATAATGGCATAAGTCGGGCAGTCACAATTTTTTCATGTTTTCTTTTCCTTTATTTAAGAAACGGTTCTTGAGCATCTGCTATACTTACTGAAATTTAAAACAAAGCAGGGCATTTTGGAAAGGTTGGTGCCTTAAAACAATTCTGCTAAAATGTGAAGGCGCTGCTTTTTATTACCAAATAATACATGTAATAGACATCCATGAGCCCCACTCTATCTCAGAGCTTTACCCCTAGAGGTGAGGAGAGGCTCAGGGAGGGGTGAGACTTAAGGACTAGATGAAGTTCTTTGCAGATATTACTTGGTAATAAAAATGCTGAGCATTTATTGGTTACTTTTTTTAGGCTGCAAGGAAATGCCCTGGTGGAAAATGTCTAAAGCAAACTGTCAAGTGTCCAGTTTTAAAACAGAGGACAATGCTTAGTGTACAATATTTTTGGCAGTATGATCCCCACTGTTCTCCAACTCACAGAAGCTTAAAACCTTGGCACTAGCAAAGGAAACTGCACCATAGCCTTTGTGATATGTGTTATCTGCAAACCCACCTTACAAATGAAAAAAAGGATCTTCCTCCTCATCATTATATTCATATATCCTTTAATGCTTTTCACCTTTTATGGGACAATGCTAAGCCACAGAGATATAAAAATGAACAACACATTCTGCCATTAACAGTCTGGCTCAGTAGGCATTTACTGAGAGCTTATCAACATATCAACATATCAACAACTGCAAAGGAATAGCATATACACATGTATCTAGATTTCAGGGAGAGCTTTCTGAAGATACCAAAGTTAAATTTTAAGGAACTAGCAGGAGTTTCCTTGATGAAGTGGAGGAAGGGGAAGGACATATCCAGGCATATATCCAGAGTATGTGGGGGAGGCAGGAGCTGAAAAAACAGGCAAGAGCCAGAACATAATAGGCCTATACATCAAGCTAAGGAGTTTGGATTTTATTTTGGGGTGAATGGGCAACAACCGGAGGATTTTCAGACGAGGACTAAAGTGGACAGACGTTTTGTCATTGTCAGGCTCACCCAAGAGTGGACTTGGGTGACTGGAAGAAACCCAAGGCTTAAATGCTGACAAACTAGTTAGGAAGCTATTGCCCGTAATCTTGGTGAAAAATGATGAGAACATAAACCATGTCAGAGGCAGAGAGCATGGAGAGCAGAGACCTACTTGAGAAACAGTCTATAAATAGGCATGACAGGATTTGACTACTACTGGACATGTGGGGGTGAAATCCAGAGTTTCAGATTCCTCCCAGCTTCCTCCTTCCAGCTTAGGCAATTATTTGGCTAGTGGTACTAATGAGTGTGGCAGGGCACATGAAAGAAGCATACTGATTTTTTTTTTTTAAGGAAGGATGGGGAGTCTGAGACCTGTGGGGCATCCAAGGGGAGTGGTGTATGAATCAGTTATAACTAGACTCTGCGCTTTTACGTTCAAGACATTGACAAGACTACTCCATAAGCATGTGTATCTGGCACTCTCATTTCGAAAGAAACAAGGCATACCGATTTGAAAAACGAATATTTTTCATGCTAACTGCCCCCGCCGCCCCCCCACCCCACCCCGCCCCGCCAGCCACACACGCTGAAAATGTAGGAGTTTAGCGTTAATAACAAAACATCATGTTCCCTGCTGCCAAACTGACACTGCAGATTAAGGTATTTTCTCTAGTAAGCCAAACGCAGGGTTGGATTGGTTTCTTCCTCACACCCATAGAAAATAGCGGTGTACCTGGTGTTTAGATCCAGGAATTCCTTTTAGCAGGTTGGAAGAGCAAAAGCTGAGAAATGCGCCCTCCCGTGGCAATGGAATGAGGGGGCTCAAGTACCCTTTTTTTCACCAAACAAAGCCCTGTAAAGAAATGTAATTTGTGGAGATGAGAAGGCCACAAAGCTCGTACTGCTATACCGCAAAACCAAATGAACCCTCCCAGAGGCCGGGACCCCTTACCTGTCACGTCGGCCGAAGGAAAATTTCACTTTCGACTCAACAAAATATAACCCCAGACTTGACAGCTTGCAGTAAGTCCCGCCCGGCAACAATTAAACACCTTGCAAGCCAAAATGCGTACAAAATCCGTAAGGTCCCCTGCCGGCAGGGCCGGGCTCGGACCACGTGGGTGGTTGAGGCCAGCAGGAGGCACCAGCCGAAGGCGGGAGTAGGAGGTGTGTTCTTACGGGGGAGGGTGGAGCCTACGCAGTGGGCGGGGCTTGGGAGGACCCGGGCTACCAGCCTCCTCTTGCCTACTTTCCCCCTTTGCCTTCGCCCTTCGAGCCGCCACGTAACGCCACGTAGCCGCGCATGCGCATCTCAACTGGTGGCGGACGCTGTTTCCGGGCTTAGGGGGCTGGAGCGGCCGCTGAGTAGGCTGTGGCGGTGGCGGCCGGGGAGTGCAAAGTGCAGGCTTTGGGGTCAGGCCCTGCGGAGGACAGGGGAAGTTAATCTCTTCTTTCCCGAAAAGGCCGGTAGAGCCCGCGGCTGAGCGGCAAGATGAATTTCCTCCGCGGGGTTATGGGGGGTCAGAGTGCCGGACCCCAGCACACAGAAGCCGAGACGGTGAGAGGAGCGGCGGGTCCGGGACTTGGGAAGGGTCCGGGCAGAAACCGGGACGGAGGACATAGGGGCCCGGAGGTCATCCCCTGCGCGTCACCGTGGGCCGGGAGTCTACATGCCGCCTCCCCTTTTGCCCCCGTGCCTCTCTTCCTCTCCTGAAACCCGCAAGTTATTCCCTCACACCCGCAGCGCAACCCGCAGCGCGGCGGCTTGGCCCTGATGACAGCAACCGCGCCCCGGAGCTCCGCAGGCCGCTTGGTGGTGGTCCGCGGTGGTACCACCGGGAAAGGCATCCGTCGTGGGCAGAAGTGGCCCGACCTGCCTCCCACGCCCTGGGGCCGCGGGCCTGTCCCTCCCGTTTCGCCAGTGTCTTCACTGGCGGTGATTAACTAAAGTCCACCTCCCTCGCAGTCTGGAATGGGGCTTTGAGGAAGACTGCAGGAAGTTTAAAACCCAGCAGTTGACCAAAGCAAGTGGCTAAGAATAATACGATAGTTTGGGTCACAAAGCCACCTGCCCCTGCCCCTTCAACTGGAGGCAGGTCGTTCTTCAGGTATCATTAGTTCGGACCCCGTTTTTCAGCCTCACCCACTATTTGGGAAATACTCGCTTGGACGTTGTGGGGATCTTTCGCGCTCAAAATGCTTTGGGAACACGCGTCCCTTCCATTTTCTCCCCATTCAGAAGTCTGAACTCGTGGTAACAGGATTTGCAGCGTCACTTTAAAAAAATTGTTAGCTACTCAACACAGTTTTTGATAAGTTGGTTCGATTTTAGGTTTAGGATAAATCTCGAAGTTTGGTTAGTGTCTGTTAGGAATAAGTGTATGACCTTTTTTTTTTTTAACTATTGGTTTGAGGGTAATTTTAGGTCTACAAAAAAGTGACAAAGTATGACATTGTAAAAGTAAACTGTGGTTAGTATTCGTAGACACTACTGGATTGTCTATGAACGTTACTATGTTCTGTGTTACTAGCATCCTGAAGGTTCAATAATAGCTTTCATTTGTCAGGCTCTTACCTTATGCTGGGTACTGTGTTCTTTGTAGTTTACATTTTCATTCTCCTTAGATCCCCAACCACCTTGCAGGACAGGTGACAGTGTCCTCACTTTACAAATGAAAACTTGAGGCTTAGAGAAGTGAAGTCACTTGACCTAAGTCACACTGCTAGTAATGGAGCTAGGATTCAACCAAAGCTTGCCTTACATCAAGCCTAGACTTTATTGCTGATGTCTGCATTTTAATACCTATCTGGGAATTTTTGAAATATATGTAATTATTAAAATTCATGTCATCTGAGTTAGAACTGTTTGAAGCAGAAGCTGAAAGCTGGTGAATCTGCTTTCCTTCATTTGAAAATCAGGAGATTTCACACACGGTCACGTGCACACACACATATGTGCACGCATACACATACACATGCTCTATTCAGATTACCATAGTCAGCCCACCTCTTCAGCTTTTGTTCATGTATTTTATATTTTTGTTTGAGGCACCAGGTTTTAAAGTGTGGTTTATTAAACTTGATTTGAATCCTTGCCTTCCACCTCTCATTAGATTGAACAGGCAAGAGATGACTAATACCCTATGAGTAAAATCAGAAAAATGCCTACTCTGATGGGTGTATTGAGGATTAAGTGAAATAAAAGATGGAAAGAAACTAGCACTTAGTATGTGTTCAATAAAAGTTAAGTTTTTACTTTTTTTTTTTTCTTTTTTTGGCTGTGCCATGCAACATGTGTGATCTTAGTACCCAGGCCAGAGACTAAACCTGTACCCCCTGCCTTGGGAGCTTGGGGTCTTAACCCCTGAACTGCCAGGGAGGTCCCTTATTACATGTTTTCAGGGAAAGAATACTTTCTTTTTTTTTTTTTTGTTATAGTCAGTCTTGTCACAATGTCCTCTCCAGAAAAGATGGTGTACAACTAATTGAATATAGGATTTTAAAGCTGAAAGGCCCTTTGCACATCATCCAGGTGGAACCCCATCATTTTACAAATAAGGAGACTGACGCACAAAGCACTGAAGCCACTTGCACAGTAATGCAGAGCTGAGACTAGAGCACTTTGATCTTGCCATAGTGAATGGAACAACATAGCTTTTATATCATGATTTCAAAGTGAAACTGGAATCACTTGTGTATCATGTATATATAAACTGAAAGGGAAGTGGGGGGCCCTTGTTCTTGCCTAACCTTGAACGTGTATATCAAAATTGGAAAACCAATGTCTTCTGATGAGAATTAATAGTTTACTCTGAGTTACTATTTTATTTCACCATCTCATTCCATCAGGAAGAGTAATTGGTATACAGGGTCATAAGTCACTAATTTAGGAGTATTTATAGAGCATTGGTAGACTGTTGGTATAATATTAGATCTTTTAATTGCTGATTTGATGTGACCTGGATATTCTAGTTGCCCGAGCTTAGAATTTCTAACTTCTGCTTTATCATTATTTTGTAGTTTTGTCCATTTCTGCAAAATTATATTATTTCCATTGTGGTTTCCCTTCTTTCTTGCTTTTCTCATATTTTCCAGTGGAAAGCCTCTTTTCATTGTCTTAAGTTCTACCTCTCCTTCAAAAATTCGTCATGGATCCCTGCCCTAATTTGCACCCCTTATTTTTCCATCCACTAAACTGCAGATAATATTTCTCCTCTGATTAATCTTCAGATTAACTAGATTGTGCATTTCTTAGACTTTCTACCTTTTATATCTGCCCCATCTCTTCTAGACTCTTAAGCATCTTTGGTGCAGTGTTCATATATATTTAATCTGTTTTTCCATAGTAGTACTCAATATTTGTTAAATCATTTTTTACGATATTATGAAAGAAATCACAGATCTATAATCATAGCAACTACAAATTACTAGGTGTTAAAACAATGCTTTTTAAAGACTGTAGGAATCAAAGTTCTGAAATGATTGAAATTCATTATGTCAAACTTTTTACTCAGGGATTTTTCAGATTTGCTGTGCTTTGACTGCTTTCCTGCTTTTCCTTAACTCAAATTTCTTCTAAATGTTTGAGGTGTATCATTGATTGTATGGTACCTAGCTTTTCATACTCAGTTAACAGTAACTTTGGACTGGTATTAAGATGTTCTTTAGAAACAAAGTAGTAAATATTTGTGTTTATATCATATGATAGTCAATAATTCTATAAAGTTCGAAATATTTTAAGTCTGGAGTTTCATTCACATTAAACCTTTCATATTTCATAGAGTCAAATAGTTTTTAATTTGATTTCTCTTTTTTACTTCAGTAGAGAAAGGCAGTAACTGATTTCTGATGATTAAAGTCTCCTTAGCCTTGACATACTTTGCTAGGTCCAGATTGAGTGCTCGTGCTAAGTGCTATGTCACCTCAGTCCTGTCCAACTCTTTGTGACCCAATGGACTGGTAACCCACCAGGCTCTTCTGTCCATGGGATTCTCCAGGCAGGAATACCAGAGTGGGTTGCAGTGCCCTCCTCCAGGGGATCTTCCTGACCCAGGAATTGAACCTTTGTCTCTCTTTTTTTTTTTTTGAACCTTTGTCTCTTAAGTCTCCTGCATTGGTACACAGGTTCTTTACTACTAGTTCAAACTGGGAAGCCCTTTTGCGAGGTCAGACATGCTAAATTTTCCATCTACCTTCCAACTAATGTCTTCTTTTTTTTTTTTGAAGATGAGTTTCTTGCAGATTCCAAGAAAAATGTTAACTATTTGTGGTGATAAATCATAGGGGTGGGGTTCTCTTCTCAAATTGTGTCCCAAAACATGAAAGCTGCAAAAGTACAGAAAAGATATGTAGAATTACTGTACTGCTAAAGTGTCTTTTTTTAGATCAGACTTTGGTCAGCTGACTTGAAAAGCAGAAGGGCTATGGACACAGCTGTAGTTTCTTTTAATAAAAATTGTTATTAAGGAATGTGCACTTAAATTTAGACATAGTTTTGGTTTAGTCGAGCACATTATATACCACGTTACTGTAAAATGTGTAGCCTGAAACTCCTATATCTGGATTCGTGGTTCATATTCTGTATTAATAACCCAGTCAGTGTTGAAACTGGTATGTGTTTTCTCTCTTAGCTCTTACAATAACAGTATCAGAGAAAGCCATAATAACGATTTGTGTTTTGATCACTATACCCAACCAAAGATGTCTCATATTCTTTAAAAGTAGTGCCTATTGAAAACTACATGGCTTTCTTGAAGGTTAATTATGTAGAGTATTTGTATCGTTTAAAATTTACATATCAAAGGGTGTCCCAAAGAATGTGAGTAGCTGTAGTTGAAAGGATTTTGTTACTAAAGACATATCCTGTGTGATGGTCAAAAACAAACAAAAAACCTGATATTTGTATAAGGTTTATTAAATAAACAGTATGTTATGCTTTCAAATATTTTCAAGATAGAGTTAGAAAGTAAGTTGTGTTTGCCAAATCTAATTGATCATATCCTTTTTCTCCCTCCAGGAAACCATGTAGGTCTAGTGTTTTGAGAAACATATATTCGATAAAATGTTCCAGGATAAATTTTTTAAAGGAATGCTGCATTTAAAATAGAAGCCCTTCGTTATCATCAGCTTTATAGAGTTCATGAACTCTTGCCCTTTGGGTAACCTATAAATAATTCTTGATGTTTTATGATTTATAATTGTAATCACTTGAATTATCTTTTAGGAGCGAATATAAGAATTCCTTATGTAAATTTGTATTTTTGTACATGTTCCTCTTATTATTTATACTGCTTTGTCTGGTTTTTCTGTTGTAGATAACCTAGAAAAGGCATGCTTATTTATATTTTTATACCTCAGGCAGAAATACCATTAACTCTGTGTAAAAAGTCACAAATTTTTATAATTTATAAAATTTATAATTAAAGTTGATAATTTTAGTTTATAATTTGGAAACTATATACTGTTAGACTTTGAAATGCTAGCATTTGTGATAGGTTATTTGTTAGACAAGTTTCAGTATGATGCCTTGCTTAAAAGCATGTGCTTTTGGAAAACAGGAAATTTCTTAGAGAAAGCATGGAGAATACATGAAGCAGTATATTATGTTGGCTAACTTATTAGCCATTCCATTACATAATTGTAATGGAAATAGATTATGTTAGGTTTATGGATTGATCTGAAAAGAGACTGTTGTTTGACTTTGTAATCCCCCCCACCCACTTTAAGATTGAAACAGTTCAGATCATCTGAAGATAAGTCTGGCTCTTGCTTTTTTTTTTGTAAAATCTTCTCAGTGATAGAAGTTGTTTTAAAACAAATTTCTGGCTCTTTCTGTAATCAAAACCAGTAACTTTTTATTTCATTAAAACAAATCGACTGTTGATTAGCATGAATTAAATTGAAGAAAGTAGGGAAAACCACTAGACCATTCAGGTATGACCTAAATCAAATCCCTTATGATTATACAGTGGAAGTGAGAAATAGATTTAAGGGCCTAGATCTGATAGAGTGCCGGATGAACTATGGAATGAGGTTCGTGACATTGTACAGGAGACAGGGATCGAGACCATCCCCACGGAAAAGAAATGCAAAAAAGCAAAATGGCTGTCTGGGGAGGCCTTACAAATAGCTGTGAAAAGAAGAGAAGCAAAAAGCAAAGGAGAAAAGGAAAGATATAAGCACCTGAATGCAGAGTTCCAAAGAATAGCAAGAAGAGATAAGAAAGCCTTCTTCAGCGATCAACGCAAAGAAGTAGAGGAAAACAACAGAATGGGAAAGACTAGAGATCTCTTCAAGAAAATCAGAGATACCAAAGGAGCATTTCATGCAAAGATGGGCTCGATAAAGGACAGAAATGGTATGGACCTAACAGAAGCAGAAGATACTA
>NW_011494664.1:1611214-1618870 GCF_000754665.1 Bison bison bison | reverse complement strand
GCCTCCTGAGAAATTTGTATGCAGGTCAGGAAGCAACAGTTAGAACTGGACATGGAACAACAGACTGGTTCCAAATCGGGAAAGGAGTATGTCAAGGCTGTATATTGTCACCCTGCTTATTTAACTTATATGCAGAGTACCGCATGAGAAACGCTGGACTGGAAGAAACACAAGCTGGAAGCGAGATTGCCGGGAGAAATATCAATAACCTGAGATATGCAGATGACACTACCCTTATGGCAGAAAGTGAAGAGGAACTCAAAAGCCTCTTGATGAAGGTAAAAGTGGAGAGTGAAAAAGTTGGCTTCAAGCTCAACATTCAGAAAACGAAGATCATGGCATTCGGTCCCATCACTTCATGGGAAATAGATGGGGAAACAGTGGAAACAGTGTCAGACTTTATTTTTGGGCTCCAAAATCACGGCAGGTGGTGACTGCAGCCATGAAATTAAAAGACACTTACTCCTTGGAAGGAAAGTTATGACCAACCTAGATAGCATATTCAAAAGCAGAGACATTACTTTGCCAACAAAGGTTCATCTAGTCAAGGCTATGGTTTTTCCTGTGGTCATGTATGGATGTGAGAGTTGGACTGTGAAGAAGGCTGAGCACCGAAGAATTGATGCTTTTGAACTGTGGTTTTGGAGAAGACTTTTGAGAGTCCCTTGGACTGCAAGGAGATCCAACCAGTCCATTCTGAAGGAGATCAGCTCTGGGATTTCTTTGGAAGGAATGATGCTAAAGCTGAAACTCCAGGACTTTGGCCACCTCATGCGAAGAGTTGACTCATTGGAAAAGACTCTGATGCTGGGAGGGATTGGGGGCAGGAGGAGAAGGGGACGACAGAGGATGAGATGGCTGGATGGCATCACTGACTCGATGGACATGAGTCTGAGTGAACTCCGGGAGTTGGTGATGAACAGGGAGGCCTGGCGTGCTGCGATTCATGGGGTCGCAAAGAGTCGGACACGACTGAGCGACTGATCTGATCTGATCTGATCTAGCATGAATTATTTTAGTCCTGTAGTCGTAGTTAGGGAAGTTCTCTCCAAAGAAGTTATAACTGTGTTTTAAACCTCCTGAAGGCAAAGTTATATCAAATAAGTTGGGGGATTTCCCTGGCAGTCTCATAGTTAAGACTCTGGGCTTCCAGTGCAGGGGTACAGGTTCCATCCCTGGTTGGGGAATTAAGATCCTGTATGCATAGCAGCCAAAAAATTTTTTTTAAAAAGGAAGGAAAGAAAAGAAAAAAGTTGGTATTAGGTGCTTGATAAGTATCTGTTGAATAAATGATTGAATGGTTGAATTTTATTTTTTTAAATTGACATTACTGACTTTCATTTTCGCATGTCAGTTAAATAGTTACTGAATACTAGAAAATATGAATTTCTATTAGTAATTGTGAAAAAATATTGCAAACTGCTTTATGTCAGAGTCCTTTAAACGTACCTCAGCATCCTAGTTTTATGGTACCTTCTCTTTTTCCTGTCTTAATTCTCACTGATTTCTTATTTTCATATTCCTCATCTCAAATTTTTTTTCCCTATTCATTCCTTTTCCTTTTGCTTCTTTTTTGGTCTCTTTTGTGTATCACCGAGTAAAAATAAACTATTAGTAAACAAATTTTCACTATTAGTAAACAACAAGCAAACAAATTCAGATTATGTTGTGCTTTTGTGGTGTGTCCAACTCTTACGATCCCATGGACTGTAGCCCACTAAGATCGTCTGTCCATGGAATTTTCCAGGCAAGAATACTGAAGTGGGTTGCTATTTCCTACACCAGGGTATTTTCCTGATCTAAGGATTGAACCCCCATCTCCTGCATTGGCAGGCAGATTCTTTACCACTGTGCCATAGGTTATGAGGTTGTAATTCTGTGACTATGCCCACTTTACCAGTTATTAATGGAATTTTTTGTCCTTTTCATATTTTTCTTGACAAATGAACTTGTGAATCTCACATGACAATCTCATCAGGCAAGAGTCCTGATACATAATCACCTCCATGAGCTACATGATGTTATACATGTTATTTTACTAATTAGCCTTTTAATTTTTTTTATACAAAATGGCAAACAATACTAGTAAAGTTTTAAGTCCTCTTTGACTACCATCTCCAATTTCAGTTCTGTTTCCTGAAATAACTACTATTCTTATTTTGGTATAAATCCTTCCACACACTTATAAATAATCATGCAGTATGGAATTATATATTTATATGAGCATGTTTATCTCTTTTTCATAAATGATACACTGTTTATAGTGTTCTGCAGCTATCTTTTTCATTGGTATGTCTTGGAGATATAAAAACATATTAAAACATAAAGCTACTTTATTATAAATTACTTAAGACACCGGATTTTTAGTTTTCTTAACTACGTACCCTCTTCTAAGAGACTATATCTTGATAACAAGAGTGAGTGGTCAATTGTTCAATTTTGTCTGACTCTTTTCAATCCATGTCTAATTCATCACTGTAGTTATCTCTGAGAAAATCTAGTACCTAGTTAGCATAGTATGAATTCGTTGAAATACTGCTGTCTCTGAAGTTTTTCCTTCTTATTACTCCCTTCAATCCTTTTAAATAAAACTGTGGGTTAAATTTTACTTGTATGTATGATTTCTCGTTAGAACTGGGTTTTTTGTTGTTGTTAATATATAGTACTCTGTTTAAGGCAAGAATCACAATATCAAATCCCAGCAGTGTCAGGTGGGCAACACCATTATTCAAGTGAAGCAGGTCAGGTTAGAAAAGAGAGCAGAGAGGCCTGGGATGGAACTGAACCTGCATATCCTGCCTTGAGAGTGTAGCTAGTGTTCAGCTTCACCTAGTTGCTGCAGAGCTTAATGGTTTTAAATCCCATCCCCATACTGTAAACACGTGTCTTTTTCACAGCCTGTTTAGTGTCATGTGTTTTGCATTTTTGTGCTTTTTGTTGATTTCACAGTTAAAACTGGCCCCAAGTATAGTGCTGAGCTCTTACCTAGTGTTCGGAAGGATAAGGAAGTTGTGATGTGCCTTAGAGAGAAAATATGTTTGTTAGATTAGCTTCCCTCAGGCATGAGTAATAGTGCTTTTAGCTGTGAGTTCAGTGTTAATGAATCAAGATGTATATTGAGCAAGATGTCTTTAAACAGAAGCACACATTAAACAAGGTTATGTATTTGATCCAATGATGAAAATGTTACCAGAGGCTCATAAGATCCTAGGCCTGTATTTCCCTTAGGTACAGTGGTTCTGCTGCTGCTGCTGCTAAGTCACTTCAGTCATGTCCGACTCTGTGTAACCCCATAGACGGCAGCCCACCAGGCTCCGCCGTCCCTGGGATTCTCCTGGCAGGAACACTGGAGTGGGTTGCCATTTCCTTTTCCAGTGCATGAAAATGAAAAGTGAAAGTGAAGTCACTCAGTCGTGTCCAACTCTTTGCAACCCCATGGACTGCAGCCTACCAGGCTCCTCTGTCCATGGGATTTTCCAGGCAAGAGTACTGGAGTGGGGTGCCATTGCCTTCTCCGGTACAGTGGTTCAGTATCTGCCAATTCAGTGTCCATGATAACTGTAGAGCGTAACTATCCGGAATCACAAGCACCAGTTGTGTTCAGAAAGTAGATGAACAGTACGTCAGTCAGGTGATCTGTTAAAGCAGGTACTAGAATAAGAGCAAAGGCTGATATATTCTGGAAGTGTCTTTAAATGTTTCTGTTATTGAAGCACTAGTTGAAAACATACTTATTATAAATAATCCAAATCAATATATAGGCTCAAATTGCCCCTTTCTTCCTCTCTCCACATCTTATTTCCCGTTACCAGGAGTAATCTCAAAGGAAGTTTTGTGTACATCCTTCCAGAGTGTTTGCTTTGCATTTACCAATGTTTATCACATAAATGAGTTTATTTATAAACTAAGATATTTATATTCACAGATATTTGATTTTTTTTAAATTTTAGCAGTAGGTGTTAGAATATTTCTGTTTACTAATTAATGAACGTAGTTGGGTCCCCACAGCAAGAGGTTGTTTTGTTTTTTTTTTTAAATTAAAAGTTTCTTTGTTTCAAGTAAACAGGCTGAAGTGTCTTTTTTGGTTGTTACCAGTATTCTGTGATATAACCTTACACGTATTGACTGTGCATTGACTTTTGAACAACACCAACCTTCTGCACAGTGGAAAATCCTCCTGTAATTTATAGTTGTCTCTGTGTATCCTTTGTTCCTCCATATCCTCAGATTTAATTGATTGAGAATCTATAGTATTTGCTGTTGAAAAAAGTCCAAATATAAATGGACCTGCACAGCTCAGATCTGCTGTTCAAGGGTCAGCCACATTTACATCTCTGTTGATTCAGGCAGTAAAATTCTGGGAAGGTCACTTGTTTCAAGTCCACAGAATGGTCATCTAAAATGTTGTGCCTTGGTAGTATGCTCTGATGAGTACTTTGCTAAAAGGCTTAGGGAAATATCTGACTTTTTACAAAAGTAGACAGGATTCATATTTTCTGTATTGTAACTCATTCTTTTGATCAATAATGGCAGCAAAATGTTACCTGAAAAGGAGCAAGGTAGCATTAAAATCCGTGGGATTTAAACTTGTAATTCCTTTGTAGGTAAGAGTGTCAACTAGGATAACAGCCTTTGACTAGTAAATTCATGCATTTTTCTTTAAATTACTAAGTGGCCTCATTGGTCAGTTTCTGAGAGAGTGAGTTGCTGGCAACAAAGTCCCTCACCTCAGGATCCCATTTGGGACACTGAATAAACATATTCTTCAGTTCTAAAATACTGTCCTTTTTTCTTCTGATGGTAAGGGCCTCTTTCACTCTGCTTCCCTGCTTTTCTGCTTGCTGTATCCTTGTTACCCTTAACCTACACGTCCACCAAACCCAAATCACTGCTTAACTTGAGGCCTTCTGACCGGCTGTGCTATCCAAAGCAGTATTGTCCTTCCAGTCTCTGTCTCATTTCTCTATAATCATTTCCTTCATCATACTAACTATTTTCTATATATTTCTTACTTGTTTTTAATTTATTCTGTTGTCTCCTTGCTTTTATAGTCTCATTTGAGTAGGTACCTTCTAAAGTGATCCACTGCTGTTTGCCCAAAATAGAATTTTGCAGGCCCCAGCAAAATATTAAGCAATTTAGCAGTATTTCTCAAACTGACTGTGGTGAAGGACCAGTGGATTGGTTTCCCCACGCCCCCTGATTTCCAATTCATCACAGACCAATACTTTTGTAAAACAGTAAAAATGGATTGCTAGGAAAAATGAAATGACAACACAGACACTCATACTCATGAACATATAATATACAAGCCCAGTTTTTTAAAATTAAACAACCATAAATGTAACCAGTTGTTACAGAAGTTGCTAATTTATAGTCTTAGTTTCTTTCTTTTTTATTGAAGTATAATTGATTTATAATATTAGTTTCAGGTGTACAATGTAGTGGTTTGATATTTTTGTACATTACAAAATGATTACCACTATAAGTCTAGTTACCATCTGTCACTATACAAAGCTACTGCAATATTATTGACTATATTCCCTATGCTGTACATTATATCTCTGTGACTTATTTTATAACTGTACCTCATCTCCCTCACTGTTTTACTCATCCCTCACGCCTTCGCTTAGTCCAGTTTCTGAATTTACCTTGTCACAAACACGACTCTGTGGTTGCACTGACCATGGCTCCCATGAGGGTAGCAGCACTCTACAACATTTTTTGAATCAATAAATGAATCACCAACTTCAAAATTATGGCACCGAGTTCTTCAGACTCTGTCATTCCCATTCCTTTAACCTTACCAAAGCTAGAATATTCTGAGATATTGAAGAGTGATTGCTGATTCATGTCAAACTTCAACTAGCTTATTCACTGATGTTTTTTGATTCTCTGAATCTTTTTTTTTCTAATGATAAGAGAGACATTTGAATACATACTTGTTGAAGGAAAAGCTGTAGACGTATGTCAAGTGAAAAATGAAAGTGCTCCAGGAATGGGCATTGAAGGTACTTCTGTCTTGTTCCTTTTCTCTTACGGTGCTGGAGTGGTTGTTCTCGTAATTATGAATGCACATGTGCATGTATTGCCCAAGGACGAAATGCTAGAAGTTGAATTCTAAACAGTAGCTGTTTCAGACATTTTATTCTTTCTTCTCAAGCCTCTTGGCCTCTTAAATTCAGTTTTTTCAAGTATCCTTTTGCCTTATCTATCTCTACAGCTCTTTGCCCATTGTCCGCACCCTAATGTATTTTTTTAAAAAACCTTACTTCATGTTTGTTATAATGAACTGACATATTTTCTGTAACTTCCTTCTGTTCCAGTTCATCTTTATTATCTCAGCCAGATTCTTTAAAAGTGAGTGTATTAATTTCTGAAGTACTTATATATGGTGCTGCCTTTTTCTTAAATACCTGGTAGCTTCTGATTATAGCTTTCCCAACATAAAGCTTCAACTCCCTTGGAACAAGGGGCTATTCCATCTGTACGCTGGCTGGGAAGTTAAGGCCAAGGCTAATCAGGGTTGGTGGTGGGGTGTAGTGCTAGTGGAAGCATTTCACAGAAACTGCATTTCCATGTTACCCTGTTCCAAGGAAGAAATCTTGCAATGCCTGTAGTTTGCAGCAGGTGCTCAGGCTCACATTTCCTTGCACAGTGTTAAGATAAGTGTAAGGCAGTGTAAGAATAGTAGAAACAGCATGGGCTTTGGAGTGAGACCGCTATGGCTCATTTAGAATCTGGACCATACCACCGAACTAGCAGTGTACTTTGGGGTGCATTTCTTCATCCCTGAACCTTAGTTTCCACTCCTGTAAAATGTCTTACAAGTTTAGGTATTGGATCAGCTACTATAAGAGAGGTCTAACCAGGACAAGAGTTTGTGTCTTTCTCCAATAAAAGTCCCATTAGAAGGTGATCCCTTGTGTAGGTTAGTTATGCTCCTCAGGGTGGTCTGGGGGCCTAGCTGCTGCTTTTTATCTTGTTCTGCCATCCCCTACAATAGTGTCTTGTTGAAGATGCTTCACTAGCATCAGGTTCAAGTCCCAGGCTGAGGGAAGGAGAAAGAGAAATGAGCGTATAGCTTCCTTTTAAGGACAAGACTTGGAAGGTACAACTCACTGACCAGAAGGTAGTCACTTTCTATGCTTTGGTGTAAGGAGAGCTTGGAAGGTAGTCTAGGTGGACAGCCTTTGTGCCCAGCTAAAACACAGAGGGTTCTAATAACTCAAAGAGGAAAAGAATATAATGAACACAATTATACTGCATTTAGTTGGTGTTTCAAGTCAGGAATAAATAGAATAATGGCCTTTGAAATATTAAATGGTCTTTGAAGTATTTTAAATACTCTGAATAGGAGTTAAGTATATTTGTGCTACAAATTTTTTTCTTGGTAAATTCCAAAGCCTTTGACTGTGTGGATCACAATAAACTGTGGAAAATTCTGAAAGAGATGGGAATACCAGACCACCTGACCTGCCTCTTGAGAAACCTGTATGCAGGTCAGGAAGCAACAGTTAGAACTGGACAGGGAACAATAGACTGGTTCCAAATAGGAAAAGGAGTACGTCAAGGCTGTATATTGTCACCCTGCTTATTTAACTTATATGCAGAGTACCTCATGAGAAACGCTGGACTGGAAGAAGCACAAGCTGG
>NW_011494664.1:1584244-1611114 GCF_000754665.1 Bison bison bison | reverse complement strand
ACAGCCTCAGATATGCAGATGACACCACCCTTATTGCAGAAAGTGAAGAGGAACTAAAGAGCCTCTTGATGAGAGTGAAAGAGGAGAGTGAAAAAGTTGGCTTAAAGCTCAACATTCAGAAAACGAAGATCATGGCATCCGGTCCCACCACTTCATGGGAAATAGATGGGGAAACAGTGGAAACAGTGTCAGACTTTATTTTTTTGGGGTCCAAAATCACTGCAGATGGTGACTGCAGCCATGAAATTAAAAGACGCTTACTCCTTGGAAGGAAAGTTATGACCAACTTAGCATATTAAAAAGCAGAGACATTACTTTGTCAACAAAGGTCCATCTAGTCAAGGCTGTGGTTTTTCCAGTGGTCATGTATGGATGTGAGAGTTGGACTATAAAGAAAGCTGAGCGCTGAAGAATTGATGCTTTTGAACTGTGGTGTTGGAGAAGACTCTTGAGAGTCCCTTGGACTGCAAGGAGATCCAACCAGTCCATCGTAAAGGAAGGAGATCAGTCCTGGGTGTTCATTGGAAGTACTGTTGTTGAAGCTGAAACTCCAATACTTAGGCCACCTGATGCGAAGAGCTGACTCATTGGAAAAGACCCTGATGCTGGGAAAGATTGAGGGCAGGAGGAGAAGGGGACGATAGAGGATAAGATGGTTGGATGGCACCATTGACTCGATGCATATGGGTTTGGGTGAACTCTGGGAGTTGGTGATGGACAGGGAGGCCTAGCGTGCTGCGGTTCATGGGGTCACAAAGAGTCGGACACGACTGAGTGACTGAATTGAAATGTCACCTAAAAAATACAGACCTGTGTTTGACCTAAAATATGGCTAAGTCTTTGTAAGGTTTGAAACATACATAATAATTTCCTTTCATTTGGTTTCCACTGTCTGTGAAAACTAGGAGCATAACACTTCATCTTGGAGAGATCACTTACTCAGAAACTTCAACTCTGTGAAATATTATTACAAGGTAATAAGGCTTTCTCACAGCAAAAGTAGAAGTTGCAAAGTCCATGTACTCAGTCTTGAGTTGAAGCCTGAATAATTTGGAGTTATAGACATATTACCATCTAGCTTAATTATCAGATTGCTCACTGCAAATCTGCAAAATTTGAATGATCTGTTAGAAACATAAAAGCCTAATAGGATAGAAAAAAAATACAAAGGAATCATAGAAGTTTAGTAATAATGAAGTTTGTTAACATTTATTGAGCATTTATAGTGCCAAGTACTGTTCAAAGATTTTTATATTCATTTCTTCATTTACCACGTAAAACATCCCTGTATCTGATATTGGTAAGGACTTAGGCTTAAATGCCAAGAAAGCTTATAATTATGTTCTTTAAGAAGCCAGAGAAGGTTGTAATTAGTTTTAGATTGCTATCAGAAATCAATAAAATGAAAAGGCCGTTTTGGTCGCTGACAGAAAGTTACTGAAATAGCTTAATTATGGCTCTGGATAAATAAGCTGTTCTTACATTCATTTTTGACTTATTGATTTTGCAGTGTGGTGATTTAATTGTCTTAAGGCACTAGAGAGAAAGTTCGGATTAAAATCACCAGTTGAGAAGAATATGTGCTTGCCACTAAAACCCAAGTTTAATAGATGAAAAGCATGTTTATAGTCTTTTTTTTCTTTTCCTTTTGTTTGGCTGCATCACATGGCTTGCAAAATCTCAGTTCTCCAACGAAGGACTGAACTTGTCTATAGCAGTGAAAGCCTGGAGTCTCAACCACTAGACCATCAGGGAACTCCCAGCATGTTTGTTGTCTTACAAATAGTCTTGAGACATATTTACCCAAACTCAGGAATTTTTATATATACATAGTACACTTTAAAATAGTGATTAGTTTTTAAGTTACATTTCACAACTTTCTGAAAAAACTACTGATTTTATTTATTAATCAAAGTTAATTGAAGATATATAATTTGAACTCATTAGAAAAGAAATCTATCTTTAGCTAACAGTTTTATCTTACAGTTATACACAGGAAAACTCTTTAGCTTTAGTAATTCTTTAAGCTGAGAATAGTGAGATTTGTGTTTTCAGAAGATAATTGTTTAGTTTTTCTCCTGGTTAAAAAAAAATGAGAAAAACTGTCAACCAGTTAATAAAGAGAAAGTTTTATTCCATTTTTGAAAGTCAATATAATTACTAAGAAATACGATTTAAGGTAGGAATAATTTCTAAATGTGAGCAGGAAAACAATGGGAAAGAATGGGAAAGACTAGAGATCACTTCAAGAAAATTAGAGATACCAAGGGAACATTTCATGGAAAGATGGGCTCGATAAAGCACCGAAATGTTATGGAACTAACAGAAGCAGAAGATATTAAGATGAGGTGGCAAGAATACACAGAAGAACTGTACAAAAAAGATCTTCATGACCCAGATTATCACGATGGTGTGATCACTGACCTAGAGCCAGACATCCTGGAATGTGAAGTCAAGTGGGCCTTAGGAAGCATCACTATGAACAAAGCTAATGGAGGTGATGGAATTCCAGTTGATCTATTTCAAATCCTAAAAGATGATGCTGTGAAAGTACTGCCCTCAATATGTCAACAAATTTGGAAAACACAGCAGTGGCCACAGGACTGAAAAAGGTCAGTTTTCATTCCAATCCCAAAGAAAGACAATGCCAAAGAAAGCTCAAACTACTGCACGATTGCACTCATCTCACACGCTAGTAAAGTAATGCTGAAAATTCTCCAAGCCAGGCTTCAGCAATATATGAACCTTGAACTTCCAGATGTTCAAGCTGGTTTTAGAAAAGACAGAGGAACCAGAGATCAAATTGCCAACATCCTCTGAATCATTGAAAAAGCAAGAGAGTTCCAGAAAACATCTATTTCTGCTTTCTTGACTATGCCAAAGCTTTTAACTGTGTGGATCACAATAAACTGGAAAATTCTGAAAGACATGGGAATACCAGACCATCTGACCTGCCTCTTGAGAAACCTGTATGGAGGTCAGGAAGCAATAGTTAGAACTGGACATGGGACAACAGACTGGTTCCAAATAGGAAAAGGAGTACATCAAAGCTGTATATTGTCGTGCTGCTTATTTAACTTCTGTGCAGAGTACATCATGAGAAATGATGAGCTGGAGGAAGCACAAGCTGGAATCAAGATTGCCAGGAGAAATAACAATAACAGATATGCAGATGACACCACCCTTATGGCAGAAAGTGAAGAAGAACTGAAGAGCCTCTTGATGAAAGTGAAAGAGGAGAGTGAAAAAGTTGACTTAAAGCTCAACATTCAGAAAACTAAGATCATGGCATCTGGTCCCATCACTTCATGGCAAATAGATGGGGAAACAGTGGCTGACTTTATTTTTGGGGGCTCCAAAATCACTGCAGATGGTGATTGCAGCCATGAAATTAAAAGACACTTACTCCTTGGAAGGAAAGTTATGACCAACCTAGACAGCATATTAAAAACAGAGACATTACTTTGTCTACAAAGGCTATGGTTCTTCCAGTAGTCATGTATGGATGTGAGAGTTGGACTATAAAGAAAACTGAGTGCCAAAGAATTGATGCTTTTGAACTGTGGTGTTGGAGAAGACTTTTGAGAGTCCCTTGGACTGCAAGGAGATCCAACCAGTCCATCATAAAGGAAGGAGATCAGTCCTGGGTGTTCATTGGAAGGACTGATGTTGAAGCTGAAACTCCCATACTTTGGCCACCTGATGTGAAGAGCTGACTCATTGGAAAAGACCCCGATGCTGGGAAAGATTGAGGGCAGGAGGAGAAGGGGACAACAGAGGATGAGATGGTTGAATGACATCACTGACTCAATGGACATGAGTTTGAGTAGACTCCGGGAGTTGGTGATGGGCAGGGAGGCCTGGCATGCTGTGGTTCAACGGGGTCGCAGAGTCTGACTCGACTGAGCTGAACTGAACTGAGAATGAATAAAATCAAAAAGTCAAGCTAGGCTTGATTAACATACTGCATCTGTAGTGTGAAGAAATGCAAATCAATATAGTAAAGACTTAGAAATTCTGCATTGCAGAAACCTAATTTTGTATATAACCTTATGTTTCCCATTGGTTGTGATCTTAGGAAGTCTGTTAATATCTTCTGGGACACTGGAAGTCTACAGAACATAATTTGGAAAACACTATATGTATTTAAACACCATTAATTTTGATACATCAGATGCAAAATTTGTGACATGCCAAAATCATTTATAGAATCCGAGTAAAAACTGTTATTAAAGAATGAACAATAGCATAATAAGATAGGAAAAAACTGTTGAAGCTATAAAGGACCTGAGTGTAATGGTTTTAAAAACTTCTTTATCACATGTTTTCCATGTGTTTTCATCCTTTCTATGGCTTATCTTTTCATTCTCTTAACAGTGTCTTTTGAAGAACAGGAGTGATGAAGTCCAAATTATTATGTTCTTCTTTTATGGATTGTACTGTTAGTATATGTGTCTGAGAAACTCTTGCCTAATTTAAGGCCACAAGCATTTTCTCCAGTGCTTTCTTCTAGAAGTTTTATAGTTGCTTTAAGTTTCCAAATTCTTCTCTAGTGCAGTTTTACATACATACACAGTTTGGTTCTTTTGTTACAGTGAGCTCACAATTTACATAGTTTTACAACTTGCTGTTTTTTTTTTTCACTGTTTATTAAATCATAGTATTTTTATGTCAGTACAGTTAATATCTTTTGAGTAGTTTTAATAGTATTTGACTGGCAAATATACCATAATTTATTTAGTTTTTCTTCTCTTGATGGACAGTTGTTTCTAATTTTTTTCTATTCTAAACAATGCTCCAAGGTTTGTTTTAAAATTCAGTTCAGATTTTAATTCCTGAAAATTTATTAGAGACTTAGAACATTTCACCCTTCTAGATTTTTGAGGCACACTTAAAACTAAATATTTGATAAGCAATTTCTGACTATTCTCATTCAGATATGTAGTGGAAACATTATGGTTAAGTTATGATATAAACAATCATCACTTAAAAAATTTTTGTTTATTAACTTTATTAACACATCATATACCATAGCCCTAATGGATCCTTCTTAGTTCAAAGAGCTGTAATAGTTATGTTTGCAAAGCTCTGATTCTACTAATTTGTTTTAATTTTTCAGTTTATATGACTTAACCTTATTTGACTTCTCTTCTACCACTTCCGTTTTTCAAGTCTCTGTGAAAAATCTATTTGATATTTGTAACAAGATTATAATACTACCTAAATAGTGACATCCTTTTTTATTCCCCTCAACTTAAATGGTATAAATTTTGGAGGAAACTTTATGTATCTTTTTTTTCTTTCTTTTTATTCTATTTATGTTATTTCATTTTTCCATGACAGATTCAAAAGCTTTGTGACAGAGTAGCTTCATCTACTTTATTGGATGACCGAAGAAATGCTGTGCGAGCTCTCAAATCATTATCTAAGGTCTGTAACACTTTATCAGTTATTCAGGTTATTAAGTTGGATATTCCTTTCTTAAATAACATTTTTCTTTTGTGCAGAAATATCGCTTGGAAGTGGGTATTCAAGCTATGGAACATCTTATCCATGTTTTACAAACAGATCGGTATGTCTCTAATGATTTTTCTCCCTAATTTTTCTTAAAATTTTAATTAATTTGTTTTAGAGTCACTGTTCCAGAAATGATTAAGGCTACTAAGATTTTACTTTCAGTTGTCATTTTAATAAACAGTTATTGGGCACTAGATCCAAACCATTGTGCTAAGCATTTAGGACAGACATAATCTAAACCTTCAGGGATTGAGAGCTTACCATTATGTAAAAATGGAATGAAGTAACTTGTCCAATAAAGGTTTAAAATTTGGAGTTTGAACAAATTAATGTATTGATTTTCACTTAGGTATACTATAGCATACTATTCTATAATATACATATTATATGTTATATCAGTTATCTAGACTTTGTCTTTCTGAGGGGAGAGAAGTAAACTCATACTAATAGAGGGAAGTCTTAAGAGAAGAGTCACTCAGCCTAGTTTTTGCTTTTTTAGTTTCTCTTTAAGAGAGCATCTGCATCTTTGTTTTTAATTAACAACTGTACAGGAATAACTTTAGATCTTATCTCTAGTTAAATATATCTTTCAATCTTTAGCTGCTCAGTTTACATTTCCACCATATCAAGATCTCTTCACAGGTGTCTTAAATTCAAAATGTTCAAAAGTTAATATGTCTCTGGTTGTCCTGCTAATACTCCACCACATCCCCTCACCTGCCTGATCCACTTCAGCTGCCTTTGACCCAAGTTCATCCCAGTTAGCACCTTTCCATTAAAATAAGAAACGGGAGGTTTTGTGCTGAATTCATCCCTCTGCTTAACCCATTATGCCCATCCAGACAAAAAAAAAAAAAGCTGGAATCCATGAATTCTCTTGATTTCAATTGTCAGTCCTAGTTTTGGCTCTCAGTATTAATCACTTAAGTCATTTTCACAGCCACTGTATTAGTTATCTATTAGTGTGTAATAAATTACCTCACAGCTTCCTGGCTCAAAATAACAAATATTTATTATGTCACAGTTCCTGTGGATCAGGAATTCAGAAGTGGCTTAGCTAGGTGGTTCTGGCTCAAGCTCTCTTACGAGGTTGTGCACAAGATGTCAGCCAGGACTGGAGTCATCTGAAGGCTTGACTGGGGCTGGAGTATCTGATTCCAAGATGGCTCACTTACCTGAGGCAAGAGGCCTCAATATCTCATCTTGTTGCTCTCTCTGAAGGACTGCTTTAGCATCCTCATGATATGAGAAACTGGCTTCTCCCAGAGCAAGTGATCTTAGAGGGAGAATAGAAAACCACAATGCCTTTTAGGACTTTGTCTCAGAAGTCACCTATTGTCAATCCCATTACATTGTACTTTACTAGAAGCAAGTTAATAAATTCAGCCTGTATTAAAGAAGAGGAGACTTAGGGTCCACCTTTTGAAGTGAGCTGTAACAGAGAGGTTTTTTTTTGTTGTTGTTGTTTTACATAATTTAAAATCACCCACCACCTCCAGACTCTATTTTTTGCCTCTGACCTCTTTGTCTTTCCATTCATTTCAAGAATATCTGTCTGAAATGTGAATCTTCTATTACTCACCTGTTTAATGCATTTAACCAACTCAGGGCAGTGTGAAGTGCAAGTTCCTCAAACAAAGCAAAGCATATAAGCATTTTAAAATATATATATATTTCTTTATTTATTTGGCTGCATCAGGTCCTAGTTGCAGCACACAGGCTCCAGAGCTTGTGGGCTCAGTAGTTCCAGCATGTGGTTCTAAGCATGTGGGGGAGCTTATTTCCCCCACCAGGGATTGAACCCATGTCCCCTGCATTAGATTGCAAGTTCTTAACCACTGAACCACCAAAGAAGTCCTGCATGTAAGCTTTTTAAAGACTTAAATGCTGCCTGTCTATCAAAACTCATAACCTCTTTTAAAATGGTATTTCAGCAATGCCCAGCTGCTTGTTCATGCCGAATAGAATCTTTGCTATCCTCCTCAGTGTAACTCACGTTGGCCACATTTGAAAGCCAACTAATTCTTGTTTTTGTTATTTATTCATTTGGCTGTGCTGTGTCTTAACAGCCCATGGGGTCTTTGCTCTTTGTTGCAGCATGTGGACTCTTAGTTGCATTTAGAATCTGCTTCTCTGACCAGGGATCGGACCTGGGCCACCTGCATTGGGATCGCAGAGTCTTAACCATTGGACCACCAGGAAAGCCCCCCAAAGCCAATTAATTCTAATGTGTTTGATTGAATCCATTGGATGTTATTCCAGAACTGTCTGTTATTAACACTGGAGTGGGCAGCTGCAGGACTATCTGTTATTTTAACACCAGGTGGGCAACTGCAGTAGGAAGAATAATGGTCCCCCAAAGATGTTTATATTCTCTCAGCACAACCTATAAATGTTACCTTAGATGGCAGAAGAGACTTTGGAGATATGATTAAGTTATGGATTTTTAGATAGAGAAATTATGTTGGATTATCCAGGTGGGCCCAAGGTAATCCTAAGGCTTCTCAAAAGTTGAAGAGGAATCCAAAAGAGGAGGTCAGAATGAGGTAAAATGAAAAGACCTCCATCTGTCTTTGCTGGTTTTAGAAGTGAAAGGGGACCTCTAGACCTGGAAAAGGCAAGGAAATGGATTCTCCCTGAAAGGCATCAGAAAAGAAGGCACCCCAGATGAGACCTGACTTTAGTCCACTGAGACCCATTTCAGCTCTCTGACTTCCAGAACAGTAAGATAATATATTTGTGTTATATAAACTACTGAATTTGTAGTAATTTGCTACAGCGTCAATAGAAAAGTAATAAAGTAACCCAATTTTGCTATCTGCTTTAAACAATACTCTTAAGTTACGAGAAAACAAATGTTAGATCAAAAAAATTAGTGTGATTATTAAACATACATGTAATTTTTTTCATGTATCTTTATGCATGCATTTCTCATTGAGTCTTACAAAACTGGTTATGAAACAACTATCTTGATACAGAAAACAGAATGCTTCCCCTTATATAAAGTGGCCCTCATGCATTGGAGAAAGAAATGGCAACCCACTCCAGTGTTCTTGCCTGGAGAATCCCAGGGATGGTGGAACCTGGTGGGCTGCCGTCTACAGGGTCACACAGAGTCGGATATGACTGAAGCAACTTAGCAGCAGCAGCAGCAGAAAATAATAGTCTTGATACAAAGGTTAAGAAATATATTTTTAAAAACATTTATTGAACATTTACTCTGTGCCAGGCATTCATAAGGTGTACCATGTAGAAATAAGGTGTACCATGTAGCCTTGTGAATATGTGAACTAATAATTGATCGTGTTAGAGGCTGATGGGTGTTTTATTATGCCTCTTAGACAATAAAGCCAAACTTCTGTGAACCTTCTTGTGTTTTACTCCTTTTCTTGTGTCAAATTCCATTTCCTTTGTCTTCTCTATTTATCTGTTATCTTCTGTTCTCAAAACATGCTACAAGTGCTTTCTTAACTTCATTGATTGCAAAGGTATATATTCTGCAGCCATCTCTTTCCACTTCTCATCTTCATTACTCTTTTATGCTTATGCTCTTGGGCCACCTAATACTCTAAGAATCCTTCAGCTGAATCCTCTTCATCCTTATCCCCTTCATCCTTGGCTGCATCACACAGAGCTGTGTTCCCTTTCTTGGCATGTCTTGAAACTCCATCTGTCCATGGGTCCATTCCTCTTAAAACTTGAGGAGCAACTGCTTATTCTCCCAAGTCTCACATTCAGGGCCTGAAAGTTGTCTGATGGAAACTAGTGTTTCCAAACCATGTCACCTCAATAGTTGTTTTTTTTTTTTTTTAAGTGTACATTTCAGTGGTTTTAGTATATTCACAAAGTTGTATAACTATCACCACTATCTAATTCCAAAACATTTTCATCACTTCAAAAACAGTCCAGTATCCATTAGGTGTTATTGCCTAGTGCCTACCACCCCCGTTCCAACGTTCCAATTAGTTGTTGCCTAGCAACAACTAATCTACTTTTTCTCTGTATAAATTTGACTGTTTTGAACATTTCATATAAATGGAATCATAAAATGTGGGACTTTTGTGTCTGGCTTCCTTCACTTAGCATAATATTTCAAAGTCCATCCATGTTGTAACATGCATTAGTATATTTCATACCTTTTGATTGCTGAATAATATTCCAGGAAAGATCCCCTAGAGAAGGAAATGGCCACCCACCCTAGTATTCTTGCCTGGGAAATTGCTTGGACATGGAGCTGTCACAAAGAATAGGACACAACTGAGTGACTAACACACACGCACACGGATATAGCCTATTTGTTTATCCATTCACCTGTTGTCAGACATTTGGGAGTATTTCCATTTTTTGACTGTTAGGAATAATGCTGTTAGGAACATTTGTGTACTGGTTTTTGTGTGAACATATACTTTATATAAAAGAATGCAATTGTTGGGTCATGTAGTTTAACTTTTTGAGAAACTGCCAAACTCTTAACATGGGGGGCTGTGCCGTTTTACATCTTAATCTGCAGGTGTAAAGGTCCAGTTTCTCTTTACCAACATGTTTTTATTGCCCTTTTTTAAAAATGGCCATCCTAGTGAGAGTATCTTGTAGTTTTCCTTTGCACATACCTAATGACTTACGCTTTGCATATTCCTAATTATTGTTGAGTGTCTTTCCATGTGCTTATTTACCATTCATGTGTCTTTATTAGAGAAATGACTGAGCCTTTTGCCTAATTTTAATTTGTTTGTCTTTTTTTTTAAGTTCTCTTTTTATTGTTCAGTTGTATATTATTCTGAATACAAATCCCTTAATAGACATATGATTTGCAAATGTTTTTTCCCATATTTTGGGTTTTCTTTTCACTTTCTTAATAGTGTCATTTGAAGGACAAATGTTTTTACTTTTGACAAAATCCAGTTTATCTGTTTTATCTTTTCTTGCTTATGCTTTTAGTATCATATCTTAGGAAACCATTGCCTAATCCAGGGTTTTGAATATTTGTACCTGTGCTTTCATCTAAGAGTTTTATAGTTTTAACTCTTATATTTAAATCTTGTATCCCATTTTGAGTTAATTTTTATATAAGGTGTGAAATTGGAGTCCAGCTTTTTGCATGTGGCTGTTAATTGTCCATCACACCATTTGTTGAAGATACTGTTCTTTCCTCATTGAATGGTCTTTGCACCCTTGCCAAAAATAAACTGAAATAAATGTTTGACTTTATCTATTTTATTATTCTGTGTCTGTCCTTATGCCAGTATTGTCTTGATTACTATAATTTTATAGGAAGTTTTGAAATCAGAAAATGTGAGTCCTTCAACTTCATTCTTCTTTTTGAAGATGATTTTGGCTATTCTGGATACGTTGCATTCCCAGCATTCCCATACAGGTTTACGATCAGCTGGTAGCTGGGATTTTTATAGGGATTGTGTGATTCTGCAAGTCAAGTCGGGGTATATTACCATGTTTACAACATTACATCTTCCTATTCATGAACACAGAATATCTTTTCATTTATTTGAGTTCTAGATAATTTCTTTCAACAATGTTTTATAGTTTTCAGTGTATAAGTCTTGGACTATAGTAAAATTTTATTTCAAAGTTTTTAAAACTTTTCTATGTTATTTAAATGGAATTTTAAATTTTTTATTGTCTGATTGTTCATTGCTAGTATAGAGAAGTACAGTTGATTTTTTTTTTTTTATGTTAAGCATGTGTCCTTCAACCTTGCTGAATATATTTACTAGTTCTAATAGGTTTTTAGTGGTTTCCTTAGAATTTTCTATGTACAAGGTCATGTCATCAGTGAATGGGATAGTTTTAGTTCTTCCTTTCTAATCTGTATGTTTTTTATTTCCTTTTCTTGCCAAATGCTCTAGCTAGAACCTGTAGTTCAGTGTTGGGTTGAAGTGGCTAGGGGAGACATCATTATCTTGTTACTGATCTTTAGGGGTGAAGCGTTTAGTCTTTCACCATTACATATGATGTTAATTGTCAGATTTTCATTTTGAGGAAGTTTCCTTCTATTCCTGCTTTCTCAAAGGTCTCTTAAGAGAAGTCCCTCTTAAGTTTCTCAAAAACAGATAATAATAATTTTAAAAATCTATTTTATATGATATTTACATCCTCTGGTTGTGACCCTCTGTCCCTCATTTTTGCTTTCACTCCTCATCACTTCTTTATATTTATTGAATCTTTCTGATCTGTGTCTCATTCTTGCTTTTCACTCTGAATGCCATCATCTTCCATTGTGCTTTCAAATTATATCTGTTTATCAACAACAAAAATATACTTCCATGGACTTCCTTGGCAGTCCAGTGGTTAAAAGACTCTGCACTTCTAATGCAGAGAGTATAGTTTCAATCCCTGGTCAGGGAACTAAGATCCCACATGCTACAAGACAAAAAAAAAAATTATACTTCCTGAACAAAAGAGAAAAAGATAAAAAAACTTATACTTCCTGAAACAAATGAGTAAAAGGAAAAACTTTTATACTTCCTGATGTTATAAATGTCGTAAATGTTTACTGTAAATTTTTTTTTTTAAGAAAATAAAATAACAGATCAAGGAAACAAATTCTAGAGATCCAACTAGAGATAACACTTTATAACATATTTATGTTATAAAACATATACGTAAACATACACACAGACTTAAAAAATTACCTGGCTTGTGCTGATTTTGCTTGTTTTAAAGTTGGATTTCTTTTCCAAATTGATTTATAAGGTTTCCTTAAAATATATACATACACACATGAAAATATATATATGGTTTTTCATAGATGGGATCATTCTTCACATTGATTTTTGTATTCTGTTTTTTTCCTACTGGCATTAAATCAGGGGTGTTTTAATTACCATGTCATTAAACATTCTTTAAAAATACATTTTTTAATTGCTGCTATATATGGATTTACCACACTTTTAAAAAATATTATTGGACATTTAAGTTGCTTCTAATTTTTCAGTATTATTACAAAAATAGACCTTTATACGTCTTCACAGTTTGCACTCTGATATTTTCTTAGGGTAGGTCTTCAGAAGTGAGATTAGTGTTTTATACAATCTTGTTAAAGAAAAGTCTATAAAATAGTCATAACAGCTTATACTCTAACTGGCAGTGTATAAGTGTAATAATTTCTTTCTTCCAGTTCGGATTCTGAAATAATAGGTTATGCTTTGGACACATTGTATAATATAATATCTAATGATGAAGAGGAAGAAGTAGGTAAGTTTCTTTCATTGTGTTTTCTGTACATAAAATTAACTGGATTGTGCCATTTTTGCTGTTTTAGGGTTGATTTTATTTTATAAATTTATTTTTAATATTTTTTTTCTTCTTTTTTGTTCTAATCAATAAAGGGAAAACATTAGACAATATCTTTAAGATGACTGCTTTGTATGTGATTTGGAGGTGAAATTAGATTCTTCTTTTTAAAATATATTTTTCTCTCTTTATTGATTTTAGTTTAGCAGAATGAATATTAGTAGTCTCTCAGTTAAATAATCATTTTTGGCTATTGATTAAAAGTCAAACTTTTATTTATATGTTACATGGTGAGCAGTATGAAGTTAGAGGAATTGTTCCTGATATATACTTGAATTTCTAACATAGATCTTATGTTAACTTTTTTATATTTGGAAGGTTTTTTGTTTTTGTGTGTTTACTTTTTGGCCGCACCGTGCAGTTTCCAGGATCTCAGTTCCCCAGCCGGGGATTGAACCCAGGCCATGGCAATGAAAACCTGGAATCCTAACCTCTTGGCCACCAGGCAAATCCCAGCATGTGAAATACTTGACTGGAAGTCCGTACATTTTATTCCATGTATTGTAAAAACAGACACTGAGTAACATTTTCCAATGCTATTGAAGAGTGCTTTCCTTATTTCACATTGACTGTTGCAATAGGACATAGCGGGTTTTTCATTTTTCTAGACAATCTAAAGGGTGATATTCATGCATATTATAAGGCTAATTTAGACTGAAATTATAGGGTCCTCCAAAATCTGAGTAGGTAACATAAAGAAATGTATAGATAATATTGTGTACACATATTTTATTAAAGTAAAAGTGTAACAGAAATATGTATAGATATTAATTTCACAAAATACCAGTAATAACATTTAAAACTGGGTTGTGTTGCATAATCACAATTTTTTAGAGTTGAATATCCTTTCTCTTAAATTTTTATTTCTCTGTAATGTCTACCTCACGACTTTATTAATTTCTCAGGAGTAAAAAAATCTTTAGTAAACATAATTTGGTTCTCATTGAAAAAGAGGCTGTCAGTTACATAATAATACTTAAATACAGTACCACCATTTTGAAGAAAAAGATACTTATTTCCACTAGTCATTTCTCAGAAAATTAGATGCAGTTACACTTATTAGAAAACATTAAATTTTTTCTTAGTTGTTTCAGATTGAAAATTTAGCTCTTTTTTTTTTAAGTAATTTTTGTGTTTTTAAAAAACTGTTTAGCATCAATTAGGTGATATTCCTTTGTTATAAATTCATAATCTGCTGCTACTGCTGCTGCTAAGTCACTTCAGTCGTGTCCGACTCTGTGTGACCCCATAGACAGAAGCCCACCAGGCTCCCCCGCCCCTGGGATTCTCCAGGCAAGAACACTGGAGTGGGTTGCCATTTCCTTCTCCAATGCATGAAAGTGAAAAGTGAAAAGTGAAAGTGAAGTCGCTCAGTCGTGTCTGACCCTCAGCGACCCCATGGACTACAGCCTTCCAGGCTCCTCCATCCATGGGGTTTTCCAGGCAAGAGTACTGGAGTGCGGCGCCATTGCCTTCTCCAAAATTCATAATCTAGTAATGTTTAAGTCCATTTTTTTGCTTCTGTTAATGTATTTGGGCTCCTTATTTTTAATTTACCATCCAAAAAGTGATTCTTTGGATGAAACAGGGTAAACAATTGTAGAAACTACAATAGTGGAGTCATTTTTTCTAGGAAAGATTAAAATATGAACTTAGGCTAATAGCCTGAGTCAATTTTTAGAAATCTAGATACTGAGAAATAGGGTCTTCAATTTTATTATTGATACTTTCTCTTTACTGCTTCATTAAAAGATATTTCTTAGCTGACATAATGAACTTCATTTTAAAATGAATTCAACTTCATTGGAGTTATTTTAATAACCCCTCAATTTATTGGTAAATATGTCTCATAACTCTGCAATATATAGCACATGCTACATCTATTAGAATATCTAAAATATGAGTAAAATGAGTATGAAGCTCTTCCTTTAAGAAATTATATTGCTTATTTGATGTTTTTAAGCTCTTATTTATTTTATTGTGAATACTACTACATAAAAAAGTTTTCTTTATCACCCACTTTTATTTATTTTGTCTACCTTTTCAGATGATGTTGAAGGTAAAAGATTGCATTTAATATGCATGATGCTTTTAGGCATAATTTCTGATAATATAAAAGGACACTGTCAAGTGAGTTTCTTCTGGCTGGTAAAAAAAAAAATCTTGAGATTTATTTTAATATATAAGAATTCCTTCATTAAAAAGCAATATTTTATAATCTTATTTTATCATTTCTATGACTACAATATTATTTATTGTCCAGGACACAGAAAATATTCTAGTACATATTTTAATGAAATTAAAGTTTTTTCTCTGGTAGGACAATTTATTTGAATTACTTCTTATGTGTTTCCAGGGGGGAATTTTTGAGCCAGTTTATTTAAAAATAATATTTGAATATGTATACATATATATATATACGTGTATACATATAAGTTTTACCTATATTCAAGAAGAACTGGAAGGTATTCCAGTTCAGAGAATACTTATATGTTGATATTGTCCCTTTAAAATTATGCATGCACAAGGCCTGGTTACTGACATTTTTTAATATTAATTTATAAAACTCACCAATATTGCCTTTTTTCTAGTGGTCCGATTCAATTTCCATTTACTTTTTAACATTGATTCTTCTTTTCCTCATAGTTAATTTAAAGTAACCACTTTTTTTTGTTTTACTATTTTTCCTGAGATCCTTAACTTTTTAAAATGAAGAAGAAAAATCCTCATCTAAAGTAGGTTTAAAATGGTACATGACAAAATTTCCTATACCTAACAAAAAGCTAACAAAGAAACTAACTTTTAAGCTATATAACATTACCTTTTGTGAAATTTGAACCCCTTGTTTCAAAATAGATAATATTGACCACCTAATTAATTAATATGCCTTGAGTCTTGCGAAAATGCTGTGTCCTTGTTGAGTAGTACTATTATTGTTTCGTCATATTTATAGAGTTTAAATTTTACAGTGCTTTTATGTCCATTATCTTATTTGATCCTGTTAGCAAACTGTGAGGTAGGTAATATTTTTCTCTTTACTAAAGAGAAACCCCAGAGATATATAACTTACATAAGATTGTCTACTAAGTAGGGTAACAAAATTTTTTATACCTTTTTTTGTATTCCGTAGTTTTCTGATTTAATAATCAGAAAAGCAGACAGATGTTTAAAAGTACAGGTCTGCTTGTTTAACTAATTGACCACAGTGTAAAAGATTACTTGTTATTCCCTCCCTCTGAGTTATAACTACTTTTATCAGAATATCTCTTTTGTCCTCCATAATACGGATTATGAACTTAATGTGGAGTTTCAACAAGAAGGTCCAGAATGTTTTTTAATATTGTTTATATAACTGGAAAAAACACAACTGTAAATACATTTGAAGAGTAAATGTATATATACATATTTAGTTAAAAGCCACATAAATAGGTGTGAAATATTTCCAGAGGTTTACATGGACTTTTTAAAAAGCAATCTTTAATTTGATATGCCTGTCTTAGGTTTATTTTCACTATAATTTCAAAACGTCATTTTGTTCTTAATTTTTCATTTGGGATTCCCTGGTGGCAAAGAATCTGCTTGCCAATGCATGAGACTGGGGTTCAATCCCTGGGTGGGGAACATCCCTTTTAGAAGGAAATGGCAACCCACTCTAGTATTCTTGCCTGGGGAATCCCATGGACAGAGGAGCCAGGCGGGCTACAGTCCATAGGGTCGCAACAGAGTCAGACATGACTTAGTAACTAAACAACAAAGGGATATTTACTTTTACAAGTTATAATAAGTATACCAAATAGTACATAAGCTATAGGATGTTAAAAAATAGACTTAACTCTGGGATTTCTCAAATAATTATATTGGATGAAAAGGGATTATTTACATGTTTCATACTTTTGCCTACTTATAAAAACATAGTATTTCATGAGTCTAGTTTTGTTTTACAATCTTTAGATATAATTAGTGTTATAATTTTAGCTTGACAAACTTCCACATCAAAATAGCTTTGTATGTTACTTTAATCACTTAGCAAATTTTTGTGGGACTCTTCATTAAAATTTAGAAGTGCTGTCTTATGACTGTAACTTGAAGGAAGTGGAGTATATCTCACTAACACTTTTTTAGTTAATATTAAATCAGAAGGAACCATAGATCGTTGGAACAGGTTCATCTTTACTAGTTCAATTCAAAACATAGATCTTAATTATATACTGCTAAGCTATAGTATTTTATAGAGTATAGCTACAGAATGAATTGCATGTGTAGTATTAAATCTACTTCTTGCTAAGTTATTAGTTTGTGCTCAATGCCTGCACTAAATTAAACTTTTTCTTCTGTTAAACTTGTGTTCCTTATAGTAAAGCACAAAAGTTCTAGAGTTCTCTGTATTAAAAGGTATCTGTAGTTAAACATAACGTACTGTATCTCCCTCTGAAATGTCACAAAATTTACATTAATGTAGTAAATATTGAGAATTCTGCAAAAAGGAGCCTATTCAGTTTTGTTTAATCCAGATATATTTGTGTACCTGTGCTTGCTTTCATGAGATACCTGTTAACACATGCCACACAATCCTGGATTTTGAGAAATACTAACCAAGACTTAAACCACAGCTTGGTTATTTGCATTTGTCCACATAAAAATATTTCATAGGAAGAATCCATCAAATCTGTATATGGTTTTCCTCCCTTCCTTTTAAGATTAACTTATAAGTTTGAATATTCTCCCAGATGTCAATTTTTTTTTTTTTTTTTGTGGGGGGGGCTGTACTGTGTGGCATGTGGGATCTTGGTTCCCTGGCCAGATATCAAACCCATGCATCCTGCAGTGGAAGCATGGACTCCTAAGTACTGAAGCGCCAGGGACGTCCCCCAGATTCCATTGACTTTTATTTTGAACCCTTCTCCAGAGGTCACAGTCTTTGGGCCCAAGGGCATTGTCTGTCTTACGTGAAAGGTTGTTTGACTACTTAGTATTTTCAATAATAAATAAGTTGCTAACATTAAAAATGGGGTACTTTGATATCACTTTTTAGATTTTGAATTGCTAAAAAAATCTGAAGACTGATGACACCTAGGCCTGCACTGTCCCATGGCAGCAGTCAGTTGGGGCTGAGGAACTGCTGCCTTCCTTAGAAGAGCACATAGTCTCCATCCTCCTTGTGGTCTTACAGCTGGCCTGCTTCATTCGTGTACATTACTGTCTTGTCCCTGTAGTTGAGTTTATATTCTCTACTATATTCACAACACTCATAAAAACCATTTTAAAATAAATTATATTTCAAAAGCATTATTTTGTTACTTGTATACCCAAGTGTGCTCTCATGTAATAAATATGAAAATACGCAAATATGCAAATGTAAAATAACCCTACAAAGCATCACAATTAGGTCATTGCATTGCTGCGAATGTATTAATACTCTTAGAAGGAAACAGTTCTAAGGCGGAGACAGTTAAGCTACTTGCCTATTCAACATTTCTCATGTATGTGGAGAGTTTTTCTCTTGACACGTGTGGGCCACTTTTTGCACAGATTTTCTTTGCTTTTTTATCTATAGATTTTGGCTAAGTATTTGTTCTTGGTACCATCCCCCACATAGCCATGGTTTGTTAGGGTTCCAGGGTAGCTAAAAACAAGATAGGCTTATTAGCCCAGCAAACCTTGTGAAATTTTATGGGATAAAGGGCATTTACCATACCATGGGAATCAGGGCTATTTTTCATGGCTGATTCTAAAGAGGGAGATTTTCAAAAGGTTTTATTAGCTTCCAAATTCTCGTATCTTTCCCAGTTTCTTTGTTATCTCCCTTCCCATCATCACATCACCTTGCAAATAAAATGGAAAGGGAGTGCAGTTCCTGCTACTTACCTAGTCTGTTTTTTTTCCAACTCCATAGGTAAATTCAGCTTTGAGTATTGAAAACCACAGTGTACCATGCAGAATTTTACTTTCAGAGATGTGTGAATAATCAGGGCACAGGATTTTATCTGCTCCCAAAGGCACAGCAGGAAATCTTTTAAGCAGATCAGTGATAGATATTGTCCCTTGAGTCCATGCTAGTTATGTTTGAGTATTAGACTTCTTTATGATTGTATTAGGCCTTTGTTACATCAAGCCTTTGCCCCTTTAATAGCCTTGACATAATAATTATGCAGTAACATAATGATAGCTTTCAGATGTAGTTTTTTTAATCCCTTCATGTCGTCCTCTACCTGTTTTCCCTGAAATAATGGAAATACTGCAGTGGAAATAATGACCGCTTCCCTAGGCAATTCTTCTGAAACCACCATTAATCTAAAAAATTGAACTGAAAGGGGAAAAAATTGTTTACTGATGTCAAAAATGAAGCAACTTTATTTGGCATCCGATCAATCATGAACTCAAGTAGCTACTTATTTTAGTAGATTGGATACAACTTTTATGAGAAAGATATAAGGTAAAATATCAGTGACAGGATTTGTTTACAGATAAGCATGTTTCTGGAAATATCATAAGTCATACTTTTTCTTAGACATCTTTTGCATCTTGGTGTAATACTCATTAATAGTAACCTTATAAGAATTTGAAAAATTTTTTGAATCATTAAAAGAAGACTGTTATGTTCTGTATAATTTTGAAACTTGAGGGAATTCCCTGGTGGTCCAGTGATTAGGACTCCACACATTAATTGCCAAGGGCCCAGATTGGATCCCTGGTCGAGGAACCGACCAAAAAAAAGAAAACTAGATAATATCAATGCATGTAGATGTGTAGTGTGTTATAAATCTTAGAACTGTGGTTCTTAAGGGCAGTTCGGCCCCTCCTGCCACCTGAAGGACATTTGTCAACGTCTGGAGACATGTCTGGTTATCCCAACTTGAGTAACTGTAATGAATTGCAATTGGCATCTTGTGGGTAAAGGCCAGGGGTGCTGCTAAACATCTTGCAATGCTTGGGGAGCCTCTCACAACAATGTCATTGTCAGTAGTGCCAAGGTTGAGAAATCCTGTGTTAGGGATGATGATGATCATGTCGTCGTTACTGTTATTGAGCACTTACTATTCACCAAACACTGTGCTAGATGTTTTAGTTACTCAAATCCTTACGGAAAACCCTGTGTAAAAGAAAGCTGTTCCCATTTTACAAGTAAGGAATCTGAAGCTTGTACAGTTGGGCTCTTTGCCCAAAGTAATGTGACTAAATGGATGAAAATGGGTATAATCAGTCTGACTTAAAACCTTTGTGAGCTTTCTTTTCACTTGACTGCCTTTCAAAAAAGTCTCTGACTATACCACACACCCTAGCCATTCTGTTCATAAACAAATTCTGCCTGTGTTAGCAGTGCTACTTTATTTCTCAACATGTTAAGTTCAGAGATAGTATTTGACAGGTAATTGCTCCTTTCTCCTTGAAACACTTCTTCATTCATTTCTGTCTCCCTGATTTTCTTCCTGTCTCACTGGGCTACTCTTTCTTTGTCTCATTTGTTGTTTTCTTTCTTTTCTCGCCAGTCTTTTTAACATTGGAATGTCCCAGGGCATGGGTTTCTTTCCTTCTCTATTTTTTCCTTCAGTGGTCTCATCTAGGCTTGTGACTTCAAGTACAGTCTGTATGCCTGCCTCTCAAATATCTATGTCCAACCCAGACCTCGCCACTGATATCCATATATGTATATTCAAATACTTAACTTGATGTCTCCAATTAGATTTTTTCCTTCCACACACAACTTTATTGAATTATAATTAAAATATAATAAGTGTGTAAATATACAGTTTGATGAATTTTGACATATGTATAAATCCATGAAACTATCACTACCACCAAAATAATGAACATATCCAAGTTTCTTTGTGCTTGCTTGTAATCAGTTCCTCCTCCTTCTATCCCCATTTAATCATAGATCTGTGATTACTGTAGATTATTTGCATTTTTCTGGAATTTTTATGTAAATAAGATCATACAATATATACTCTGTTTTTGGTTTATTTTGGTCTGGCTTCTTTCACTCAGCATAATTATTCTGAGTTTCATTCATAGTGCATATCAAGAGTTTAATCCTTTTTTATTGCTGTTGTATGAATATATAACAAAATGTTAATCCCTTCCCTTGTTGGTGAGCATTTGGATTGTTTGTCCAAGTTTTTAGCTGTTACCCTTGAAGCTTCTATGTACAAGTCTTTTTGTGGACATACATTTTCATTTCTGTTGAGTAAATACCAAAGAATAGATTAGCTAAGTGATAGAGTAGGTGTATGTTTACCTTTACAAGAAATAACCAAACTGTTTTTCAAAGTAGTTATACCATTTAAAATTCCCACTGGCAGTGTATAAGAATTCTATTTCCTCCGCATCCTGTCCAATACTTTCTATCTTTTTAAGTTTTAGCTGTTCTGATGGATATGAAATAGTATCTCATGGTAGTTTTATATTTTCACAATAAATAATTATATTGACAGTTTTTCATGTGATTATTTGCCACCCATATACTTTCTGTGAAGTTAAGTGAAAGTCGCTCAGTCGTGTCCAACTCTTTGCGACCCCATGGACTATATAGTTCAGGGAATTTTCCAGGCCAGAATACTGGAGTGGGTAGCCTTTCCCTTCTCCAGGGGATCTTCCCAACCCAGGGATTGAACCCTGGGTTCGATCCACATTGTTAGCGGATTCTTTACCAGCTGAGCCACAAGGGAAGCCCAAGAATACTGGAGTGAGTAGCCTATCCCTTCTCCAGAAGATCTTCCCAATTCTTCAGGGATTGAACCAGGGTCTCCTGCATTGCAGGTGGATTCTTTACCAACTGAGCTATCAGGGAAGCCCTTTTACTTTCTTTGGTGACATATTTATTCATATCCTTTTGTTCTTTTTTTTTTATACTCGATTGTCTTCTTATACTTCAGTTTGTAAGAGTTCTGTATATATTCTAGATAAAAGTCCTTGTGATATATGTTTCACAAATACTTTCTCTCAGTCTTTGACTTGCCTTTTTATTTTCCTAACATTGTATTTTGAAGAGCAAAATTTTTAATTTTCATTAATTCCAGTCTATTGATTATTTTTCTTATATAATTTGGGCCTTTTGTTTCCTATTTATGAAATCTTTACCAAACCTAAAATCACTAAAATGTTCTCCTATAGTTTCTTTTAAAAGTTTTAGAGTTTTAACTCTTGTGATTAGGTCTGCGAACCAATGGGTGTGTTTCTAGACTTACTGTTCTGTTGGTCTCTATGTCTTTCATGTTGCCTGCATGACGCGGTATTGGTTACTGTGCGTGTGAATATGCTCAGTCGTGTCCAACTCTTTGCAGCCCCCTGGACTGTAACCCACCAGGCTCGTCTGTCCATGGAATGTTCCAGGCAAAAATACTGGAGTTGGCTGCCATTTCCTACTCCAGGGGATCTTCTTGACCCAGGGATCTAACTTGCATCTCTGTGTTTTCTGTATTGGCAGGGGAATTCTTTACCCCTGTGCCACCTGGGAAGCCCCTGTTGGTTACTCTTATCTTTATAGTAAATCTTTACCAGTGTAAGTCCTCCAACTTTGTTCCTTCTCAAAACTATTTTGGCTCTTTTTGGTCCTTAACACTCCCATATCAATTTTAGAATCAGTTTGTCAATTTCTACCTAAAAAAAAATTGATATTTTGATTGGGATTCCGTTAAATCTGCAGATTGATATGAGAGTAAACTGATATTTTAACAATTTTGAGCCTTGTAATACAAAAGCTCTTCCCTGGTGGCTTATTGATAAAGAATCCATCTGCAAATGTAGGAGGTGCTGGATTGGGAAGATCCCCTGTAGAAGGAAATGGCAACCCATTCCAGTGTTCTTGCCTAGGAAATCCCATGGACAGAGGAGCCTGGTGGGCTACAGTCCATAGGGTCGCAAGAGAGTCAGATATGACTTAGCAACTAAATAACAACAACAATAATACAGGAACGCAGTATGTATATTATTTAAATCTTAATTTCTCTCATCACCATTTTGGAGTGTTCAAAGTATATAGATTTTATACATCTTTTATCAGAGTTACCCCTAAGTCTTTAATACTTTCTGGCACTCCTAATTGGTGCTATTTTTAAAATTTGAATTTCTAATTTTTTATCATCAGTATATAGAAATGCCATTAATTTTGTATATTGGCGTTTTATTCAGAAACTTTGCTAAATTCACTCTCTAATAGGTTTTTTGTAGATTCCATAGGATTTTCTACATAAACAAGCATAAATACAGTTCACTTCTTTCTTTTCAGCCCATATGCCTTTTATTCTTTTTCTGCCCTGTGACACTAAGAACTCCCGTATGATGTTGATTAGAATTGGTGAAATGGATATTCTTGCGTTTTTCCTCATCTTAAGTGAAAATCATTCAGTCTTTTACCATTAAGTTTTGATGTTAGCTATGTTTTTTGTAGATGCCCTTTATCATCCAGTCTTATGACTATAAAGATCATTTTTATGTTTACCATTCTAATATATATGTCCAACCCAAACCCATCCACTGACAGTTATGCTTTCCTTTATCCAGTTGATTGATAACCCCACTCAAGTTTTTATGTGCCTCAAACTGAACACATTCAAAACTAAACCTCTGGTTCTCTATATATTCTCAGCTTACTTCTTCCAGTGTTTGCAGTCTTCAGTAAGTGGCAGTGCCGTCCTTCCACTTCAGGCTGAAGCCTTGGAATCACTCTACCTTTTATTTTTCTCCCCTTCTCACAACTCCTCTAAGGAATATGCCAACAAATCCTGTTCCTTCTATTTTCATAAGAATTATGACTACTCTCCAAGCCACCTTCACTGCTTACCTTGATTATTGCCTCCTAAATGAACTGCCTATTATTTCCCTCTTTCCCTTGGCATCTTCTTAGCATAGCCAGACTAGTCCTTTTAAAAGTAAAGTATATTTTAAGTAATATAGTTTTAAGGTTCAGAAACAGTGAATTCTTCTACTGATAAAGATGATAAAAGAAATATTTCTTAGGATTTCTGAAGGATGAACCCAGCATATTAATCAATATGCTAGAAAATTAGGTTATATTAATAACTTAGAATATGAAAACTTCTGTTTTCTACTTTGGTCTCTTTCTTTTCTCATCAAATAATTAAATGAGATTATCACTATCAGTGTTGGATTGTCTTGCTTTTTTGGTCTGCTGTGTTTTTTCTATTTCTAAAGTATATTAATATTAAAATCTAACATTTGAAAAAAGAACAATTTGAGGGATAATAAATATGTTTGATCTTGACTGCCAACTCCATTGTTTATAGTCACTGCCTGGAGCAGTATGTGCAAAAGGAATAGCTGTGTCTGGAATAGGTGAGGGGATGGGAGTAGTGTATTTGCCATCTCTATATTGCATTTATATTGTAGGCAGATTTTAAATGCTAATTTGCTTTGGCAATTGTTGCTTCAGTTTTTAGTGACCCTTTATATTTTTTTTTGACAAAGTGCATTGAAACAACAGATAAAGAATTAAATCTTAAAGACAAATATAAAATCTTTTAAAAAATGAATGAAAAATTACATGCAAATTCTGGTTTTGCTGCCAAATAACTTTATAGGATGTATATGTTAATTTTTTTGAAACAGATACTGAAGAATCTTTAGATGATTGGTTTAACTTTAAAATTAAATTATTTACCTCAGTAACACTAAGAGACTAAGAGTCAGCAAGGACTATGTGTTAAGTAATCTTTTGCGGGGAGCGGATTTTGGGGTATGATGTACGTCCATTAACATTTATTCTTAGGGGTTGTGTAGTCCTGTGTGTTTGGGCAAATTATATAGTAGCATAACCAGTATCCAGTATCACATTTGAGATAGAATATTTCCATCACCCCAGTAAGTTCCCTTGTACTCTAACTAGAAGTTTAACCTAAAAATGACCTTGAGAAAATGTGGAGATCTAAATATATTTTCTTTGAATATCATAAACACTTAAAGAATAAAAATTTCTTTAAATGACACTGAAAGTAATTTTAAGGCTATGTCCTTCCAGCATAATCGTGATACCATTTCCAGCCACACTGTTCAAGAAAATTACCGTTTCTGCTTAGCTTCTTCAGCAAAACAGACACTTTAAAATAATAAAGCATCATGTTCAAGTACTTTATCTTTGAATATTACAGAAGAAAACTCCACAAGGCAGAGTGAGGATTTGGGAAGCCAGTTTACAGAAATTTTCATTAAGCAGCAAGAAAATGTCACTCTTCTCTTATCTTTATTGGAGGTAAGTAAAGAACTTTGTTGTTTTTGTCATCTTAATAAGCTTCTTTTGTTGCCCTTTCGGGTGTTACTGAGGAAGCAATACATATGTTCCTTTTTAAGACAGTGAAATTTGTTGTATCGTTGCAAGAGATTCACGTGTTTGTTTTAAGACCTGTGCGATCTCTTCACATACTGTCTGCTTGTTTCCATTTTTACAAAGTACAGTTATATCTAGTCAGTAACAGTTTAATCATTTTGATCATTTATAATTTTTCTTTTTATTTCTTAAATTACTTTTTTAAAGTTTGCTAAACTCTTTTTGTTTGCTTATAGTTTTTGGTACCATACTACTAATTGAAAAAAAAAAGTTTTTCTTGAAAATGTGAATTACAAATGTTAAATATTTTGAATTCTTGTATTGTAGGAGTTTGATTTCCATGTCCGATGGCCTGGCGTGAAGCTTCTTACTTCTCTTTTAAAACAACTAGGGCCTCAGGTTCAGCAAATTATTTTAGTCAGTCCCATGGGTAAGTGACTCATCTTCCTTATATTATTTTGATATAAAAGTGAGGATCACCGACTTCTCTGGCAGTCTAGTGGTTAAGACTCTGCACTTTGAATGCAAGGGGTGTGGGTTCTATCCCTCGTTGGGGATCTAAGATCCCACATGCTTCATGACAAGGCAAAAAAAATTTTTTAAGTCAGGATCATAAAAAACAAAACAAAAAATAAAACAACAAAATAACAAGAAAATAAAAGTAAGGATCACTTTTATAACTGAAATGATGTGTTAATAAATTGTTTATAATTTGAATCACTATTGGTATTTTTGATCTGCCAGTGTTTTACACATGGTTATATGTTCTAGGTGTTTCAAGATTGATGGACTTATTAGCAGATTCCAGGGAAGTTATACGTAATGATGTAAGTTACATTTTTTTTAAAAGCCTCAGAATATGCAGCTTTTATTCTCTCTTTGCAAATGAAATCTTTGATGACCCTTTTTCAGAGTTATAAGAAATTAGATTTGGAAAATTGGGTTAATGGTTTAGACCTTTTAAAGTTATATACAAGGCCCCATTATTTCTTTGTTTTCTGCCTATTCAGTATTTTGGTTAGACAAATAATTTTGCTATTCAAATTTATGCCTTCTACAAGTTTAGGATTTCTTCCATCTTTTTCTGAAAGGTTGTTCTGATCCCAAACTGTGCCTCCAGAGAGAGTACAGGAAACATCCCTAGACATTGAACTGCATAAACTTAACAGTTAAGTGCTGCATTTGAACTCTCCACCCTTAATTGATTGAATATATTTCAAAGGATTTTCCTTGTAATCTCTATTTAACTCACATGATTTGCTCCGATTTAATATTTGCATATACATTTGAGTATTTTATATTAACCAGTACTGTTTTGTTTTGATACAGTACTGTTTAGCTGCTTGACCATTTTTTTTTTGTTATCTACAACTTGACCAAAACCACAATACTTTAGATGGCAATTGGAAAAATCTTTCAAACTAAACTTTAGAGCTAGGAGATCTTACCAGACTAATTTAGTCTCCACACTTACACTGAGAGGCCGAGGCGCACAGAAACCGAGTGGCTTGTCCTTCATTGGGGATGTCTTATACCTCTTTGTATCTGTGGCACCGGCCTTGCTCCTTCCTCATCTTAAGTGCTAGTGAACACCATTTGGGTTGTTCTTGGTCTCACAACTGGTTCATGGCAAAGCAAAGACAAAACTGAAATGCTCTTGACTTCTTAACCACATAGACAGTATTTTTAGTTTTGTATTTAAAACTTTGTAGTATGTATGTGAATGCAGTATTATAAGTGAAGAAATAATATAGTAATGAAA
>NW_011494664.1:1577706-1584144 GCF_000754665.1 Bison bison bison | reverse complement strand
TTTTTTAATTTTTTTTTAATTTATTTTTTAATTGGAGGAAAATTGCTCTAGAATGTATTGATTTCTGAGGACATTTTTTTATTCCTTAATATTGTTTTAAGAATTGTGTACCTATTAGGAATTTTGAGTGTCTTTTCTTGACTAAAATACTACTATGTGTCTTAAACCGGAATTTGTTGTTCTACTCCTCTCTTGGCCCTTAGTTCAAATAAGATACATACCAATTAATAAAGAATTATTACATACATACATACAAACTAATTAATAAAGAAATTCTCTCTTCCTGTATTGTTATTAGTATTATTATCATTTATTTTCATTTTCAGATATAATTTGTGTGTGTATATAACTGCATTATCTTGGTTTTTAAATATAGCACTTCTTTTAACTATCTAGTGTTTTTCTTTTTTCCTACTCCTAACCTTTTTTCCTGTTTTTGAGACGGATAAAATGATTCTCTATGTTGGTTTTCATTAATTTTACAATTAGGGATTAAGTTATATTTTTGCTATAATGTTTATTAGATTTTGGAGTTTTACAGCCGTCTTTCCTTTGGTTTAACAAATTCATTTGAATTTTTTGTGCATACTTATTATTGAGCGTTATGTAATAAACAGCATATTACAGCGTATGGCGATCAGAAGAAACTAACCAGCACCCTGGTGGTCACTAGTGGCACTCTGTGACTGCCTAGAATAGTATACTGCTTCCCCTCGCTCTTTTGTATTGTTTTCTTTCCTCATCCTTCTTTTTAAAACTTTGATTTCCTTCTTTTCTTTCTTTTTAATGTTTCTCATTGCATACAGTAATAGTTATCAACATGACTAAATCGCTCAGGGAGCCTATTGGTAAAGATTTTTAGTCTCAGTTTGTTCCATATTTGAAAAATTGATTTTGATCTGGATTTAGAGAATTAGTTAGTCATTTTTCATAGGTGCACTGAAATATCATATTTATTCAAGTTAGTGCTTAAAAATTAGTGAGAAAGGTTGAGAAAACTCTAGGTACCAGCTCACATCTAAGTGATAGTCTGTAATTGCATTCTTTAGTTTATTATTATGAGAAATGTAAGCACACACAAAAGTAGAGAAAACACAGACAAACCCATCCCCTAAACCCCTTAATTTTCAAGATTTTATTATACTTGTTTCATCTACTCCTCCCCTCACCATTCTCCTGTATTTTTTTTAATTTATGTCTTCTCCTTTATTTTTAACTGGAATATTTAAAAGGAATCAACCTATCTGATTTCACTATTTCTGTATAATTTCACTACTGCATACTTCAGTATACATGTAATGTGTATCCTTATATAACTACAATGCAATTATTGCATTTAATGAGATAACAAGTGTGTCTTAGCCCTCAGTTTAATAAGATAACTATTCTGTACTCAAGTTTCCCACTTGTCTCATAAATGTCTTTCATAGTTGGTTTCCAAATCAGGATCCAGACAAGGTTCTCTCATTACATTTGATTGTTGATGTCTTACTTTTCTAAAGGCCTTGATTAGGTAGGTTTTGGTTCACCTCTTTGCTTTTCCCTGGGTGAAGCAGTTTGCAACACAGGAGGAAATGAAATACCTGGCTGTCTCATTTGTATGATCAGTGGATTTGATTCAGGTGATGACATTCAGATCCCTTCATAGATCCTTTCGTCCATTATAGCCTATCATTCATTAATGAACATTGCCAGAATCAGTAATTTTGTTAAGAGTTTCAAAATGATGATTTCTAGAACTTGTCATTCTTTTACATTTATTCAGCGGTAATTTTCCTCAAAGAGGAAGTTTACTTCATGGAACAGTTTATTTTATTACCCTGAATTACAATTCATATGTGAAAGGAAGGATAAATCGATAAATCCCTTTAATTGCCAATTTTTAAAGTCAGGAATTGGTGCCCACTTACTTTCAATGACCAATGAGTGTATACTTTATTTTCAATAACATTTTAGTGGGTATGTCTGAATAGAGGAATACCTCTCATAATAGGTAGAAGAAACTGAAATGCATTGAAACCTTGGGTTCTGTGGGGGCTGTTTTATTTCCTTTAGTCCTCATAAAAACCCTCTGACAAAGATACCATCCTCGTTTTACACATGGGTGTACTGAGACTTACATTATATAAATTACACACAGAATTTAAGTGATTTGCTTCAAGTTGCACAAGCAGTTAACCAGAACTTTAAAAAACCCGCTGTATCTAATTCGTAGCCTTAGTGTTCTTCCATTGTATTTCTTCCTCCTTTGTTAGCAGTTAAGCTCATTAAGTAGGAGAATTTGACGTAACCACTTTCGCTTTCTCATATTAATGTTGAGAGTGGACAGTCAGAAAGATGAGTAGGACAAGTGCAATAAGGCTGTGGGCGTTTTTTGTCTTGTGTGAATACTGACCTGCCCAGTATGGACAGCCGACAGCTAATTGGCCTCTTAGGCACTTTTGAATTACCTAGTTGCTATTCCTCTTCCTTTAAATAATAACTGCTTTTTTCATTAAATATTTTCTGTCTCTTTGACCATTAGAATATTGTTAGACTCCCTGTGAGCTCGTAAAATTCTTATTTGAGAGTGAAATAAGCAGAAATGGTTAACAGTGAGTTTTTCTTGAATGATAAGTAGTTGCAGATATATAAACTAAATCTGGCTCAATAGGAACTAAGTAAAACTAAAAATCATAATCAAAGACTACAGAGAATTGTTCTGTACTAGACATGCTATTCATGAGACATGAATTCTCATCCTTCCTTTTTTTTTTTCCCACCTGTCAACTTTTAGAATTAAATCTGGAGAATTTGCAGGCTGAATAACTACAAGAATAGTTGAACTTTCCCTGCTAGAATGTGGTGGTGTTTATTGACTTATATTATTGATTTCACAATTTCTTACTGTTACTATTGTGAAGTACATACAGAGGCATTACTGAGATAGATACAATCATGTTCAGCTCTCTTAGACCACAGTGAAAGCTATGTAATGATTGATGAATGAGCAAGGATTGTTGTATATTTGTATTGAATCGTGAAAAAAAGAACTGAATTAGGAATTGCTAAACATGGATTCTAGTCAGGGTGGTCTGTCTTTTGAAATCTGTATAGTTTAGGGAGGCAAATTACTCACCTTCTGTATCCTTTTTTCCCCTATCTATAAAGCAAAGGAGTTGGACTTGTAAAATTCCTGCCACTTCTAAATCTCTGTGATTTTTAAAGTAATCTTTAAATGTCTTTAAAAAGTTATATTCCACTCAACATTATCTTTCTTCTCCATAAGGGCGTCTTACTACTGCAGGCACTAACAAGAAGCAATGGAGCAATCCAGAAAATTGTTGCTTTTGAAAATGCTTTTGAGAGACTACTGGACATTATTACAGAGGAGGGAAACAGTGATGGAGGTATAGTATGAAGAGATTGATTTGAGAAGGTTCCTTTTGTTCTCATTGAATTGTTAACTTCTGAGGAATGCAACTGAAGGCAGAAAGGAGGGCGTATGCCTTTTTTGTTGTTTTGTTAGATGTTGAAAGAGGCTTTCCTGAGGGAGGATGGAGGCTTTACAGTCTTTCTTTCTTCCTCTGTGGTTTGTTGAGTTTGGATTTCTTTTTACTTATCCTGCTTAATATTTCTTAGACTTTCAGAATCTGTTGGTGTCTTTCCTCATTTCTGGAAATCTCAGCTATATCTCTTCCAATACTGCTTTGTCACGTTTTTTGAAATCTTCCTAAACTCAGAGTCAGTTCTCTGTTATCTGACTAGATTCTCCCCTTATCATCATACTTTCTCCCCTTATCATCATACTTTCTCGTCTGTGTTTTCTGTCTTTTTATCTTTCCAGATTTTCTTCTGGATTATTTCTTCTGATTATTTCCTATTTCACCAATTCTCTCTTCACCTGTATTTGATCAGCTTTTGCATGTATCGTTGAGTTTTAATTTTTCTTTTCTATAAGTTCTATCTGGTACTTTGGCAAATTTGCTAGGTAATTTTTTACAAGTTCCTTTTTTCTGTATATATTTTCAATTTATCTTTTCATTTCTTTAAATGTAAGAAACAATTATTTTATGGTCTCTGATAATCCTAGTATTTTAAGTCTTGGTGGTACTTTGCTCTACTGGGTTTTACACATGGTACAATGTTTTTTGTGTACATGGCTTTCTTTTACTGTGTTTTGTGTCATACTTAGAATTAGTTACAGGAATTTGAATCCTAAGATGAAGGTAATTTCTTGCAAAGAAAATGTGTTTGTCTTTGGCAAGCCCTGGGGTTATAGTTTATCTGGGATCACCTTATTCCAGATTGAAGGCTTGACATTTCCTGGACCATTCAGGCAATGCAAACCCAGGCCAATCTATGAGTGCTGCTGCTGCTCAGTCGCTTCAGTTGTGTCCGACTCTGTGCGACCCCAGGGACGGCAGCCCACCAGGCTCTCCCGTCCCTGGGATTCTCCAGGCAAGAACACTGGAGTGGGTTGCCATTTCCTTCTCCAGTGCATGAAAGTGAAAAGTGAAAGTGAAGTCTCTCAGTTGTGTCCGACTCCTAGCGACCCCATGGACTGCAGCCCACCAGGCTCCTCCGTCCATGGGATTTTCCAGGCAAGAGTACTGGAGTGGGTGCCATTGCCTTCTCCAAATCTATGAGTACTGGTTAACTTTTCACTGTTTGCCCCCTGGGGATATGTCCTTTTGAGGTTCTGGTTTATTAGGTGAAGAGTTTTCTGTTAGATTCCTTGCCTACCTTGTGTATACCCTTGGCTTTGATTTATTTTCCTTCTGTCCCATGAAACTGTCAAAATGAAAAGTTTAGATTTATCAAAATTGAGAAATGTACCGCCAGCCAAAAGGTACTTTTATACTTAGCTAGCTGTGTAGATACCCATTTTCTTGTCAGTTTTAGCCTGCTGTATAGTCACTTCATTGCTCTTAGACTTTTTTTTTAGTTCAGCATTTTTAGATACTTTTAGTGAGAAATTGATCGAAAAAACCTAGCACCAGAGTCAGAGGAGAAAAATGAGTATATTTGCATTCACTGAACTGAAGTTAGTAAGTATCATAGTATGGTTGAGAGTAGGCTTACTAATCTGGAGGGCAGGGCCACGCTGGTGATAAAGATTTGGGTCATTAGAATATAGATGAAACAATAGATAAGCAGAAAAGATTGGATGAGTTACTTAGGGGTTCCCCAATGGTTCAGCGAGTAAAGAATCCACCTGTAATGCAGGAGACACAGGTTCAATCTCTGGGTAAGGAAGATTCCCTGGAGAAGGAAGTGGCAACCCACTCCAGTACTCTCTCCAACAGATAGAAGACCCTGGCGGTCTATAGTCCACAGGGTTGCAAAGAGTCAGACACGGACTGAGCACACATGCAAAGAGAGAGAGTCATCTTACTGAGATTTTATTTCATTACTTAAATTAATAATGAGATTAAGCATATTTTCATGGGTATGTTGTTGTTCAATCACTGTCATGTCTGACTCTGCGACCCCATGGACTGCAGCATGCCAGGCTTCCTGTCTTTCACTATCCCCCAGCGTTTGCTCAGACTTGTGTTTGTTGAGTTGCTGCATCCAACCATCTCATCCTCTGTCACCCCTTCTCCTGCCCTCAGTTTTTCCCAGCATCAGGGTCTTTTCCTATGAGTCAGCTCTTTACATCAGGTGGCCAAAGTATTGGAGCTTTAGCTTTAGCTTTAGTTCTTAAAATGAATATTCAGGATTGATTTCCTTTAGAATTGACTAGTTTGATCACCTTTTAGTCCATGGGACTTCCAAGAATCTTTTCCAGCACCACAGTTTGAAAGCATCAATTCTTTGGCACGTAGCCTTTTTTATGGTCCAACTCTCAAATCCGTACATGATTACTGGAAAAACCATAGCTTTGACTATATGCTTTGTCAGGGAAGTGATGTCTCTGCTTTTTAATATGCTGTCTAGGTTTGTCAGAGCTTTTCTTCCAAGAAGCAAGCGTCTTAATTTCGTGGCTGCAGTCACCATCTGCAGTGATTTGGGAGCCCAAGAAAATAAAGTCCATCACTGTTTGCACTTTCTCCCCATCTATACGCCATGAAGTGATGGAACTGATTGCCATGATCTGAGTATCAGTTCAGTTCAGTCGCTCAGTCGTGTCTGACTCTTTGCGAGCCCATGAACCTCAGCACGCGAGGCCTCCCTGTCCATTGCCAACTCCCAGAGTTTACTCAAACTCATGTCCATCGAGTCGGTGATGCCATCCAGCCATCTCATCCTCTGTCGTCCCCTTCTCCTCCTGCCCCCAATCCCTCCCAGCATCAGTCTTTTCCAGTGAGTCAACTCTTCGCATGAAGTGGCCAAAATATTAGTTTCAGCTTTAGCATCAGTCCTTCCAATGAACACCCAGGACTGATCTCCTTTAGGATGGACTGGTTGAATATCCTTGTAGTCCAAGGGACTCTCAAGAGTCTTCTCCAACAC
>NW_011494664.1:1571042-1577606 GCF_000754665.1 Bison bison bison | reverse complement strand
ACACCACAGTTCAAAAGCATCAATTCTTCGGCGCTCAGCTTTCTTCACAGTCCAACTCTCACATCCATACATGACTACTGGAAAAACCATAGCCTTGACTAGATGGACCTTTGTTGGCAAAGTAATGTCTCTGCTTTTGAATATGCTATCTAGGTTGGTCATAACTTTCCTTCCAAGGAGTAAGCATCTTTTAATTTCATGGCTGCAATCACCATCTGCAGTATAGTCACTGTCTATTTTTGTGTATCCTTGAACCCTTTGAATTACCTTCTTGCCCATTTTTATGTAAGTTCATTTTTCCATTTCCAGTTGATTACTTGGAAGCTCTTATATATTCTGGACACTAATCATTTGTTGATTATACATGTTGTAGTTATCTTCTCTTAGTCGGTTTATAGTGTTTCTGTTAAAGTTTAAAATTTTAATATAATCACGTGTTAGATTTTTTTTATAGTTTATGCTTTGGGGTTTTATTTAAGAAATCTATCTCTATCTCATAAAGAGAGTTTCCATCACTTTCTTGTACTAAAGGCTTTAAAAATTTGTCTTTTGCATTTAATTAATAGGGATTTTCTTTTGAATGATGGTATAAGATTTGTGATCAAATTTCATATATGTGAAGGTCTGTTTCTGAGTTGTGTGTTCTATTCCATTAGTGTTTGTCTAGTTCTACACTAAAACCATACTTTCTTAATTACTAAGGCTTCATAATAATCTCCTATTAGAATATTGAAAGAATTTCCTATCTTGGCCCTCTTCATAATTTGTCTTAGTGTCTGTTTTCTTTATTCTTCATTTAAGTGAAACTTAATAGCTAGTCAAGTTATCTGAAAATCCCAGTTGGGATATTTATTGAAAATATACAGAGTCTAAAGATTAAAGAGAATCATCATCGACTTTTTCTCTCCATAAATCCAGGTATATCTTTTAATCTATTCAAGTCTTCTTTTTATCTCTTTCAGTAATGTTTATAATTTTAAACACAAGAGTTGTATACCTTTTTTTATTAGATTCATTCCCAGGCATCTTATACTTTTTGTTACATATGAATGAAATCTTTCTTTTTAATTACATTTTCAAATGGTTACTATTTGATTTTTTATATATTGATTTTGTATCCAGTTATCTTATTAAATCATTAGTTCTCATTGGACTTTCTGTGTAGATATGATATCTTCTACAAATAGTGTAATCCTTTTTTCTTTCTTTCATTTCTTATACCAGTTTTCTTGTCCTCTTTGTCTCATCACACAGACTAGGATCTTTGGTGGTGGTTTAGTTGCTAAGTGGTGTCCAACTCTTGAGACCCCATTGACTGTAGCCTGCCAGGTTCCTCTGTTCTTGGAATTCTCTAGGCAAGAATACTGGAGTGGGTTGCTATTTCATTCTCCAGAGGATCTTCCTGACCCAGGGATCAAACCCAGGTCTCCTGCGTTGCAGGCAGATTCTTTACCATCTGAGCCACTAGGGAACCCCATTGGAATCTTTAATACAGTGTTAGAAATAATTGCTGACTTTAATGAGAATGTTGTTGTTTCACCTTTAACTCTGATTTTTGCTAAGAGTTTTTATCATGAGTGAGTCTTGAAGCAAAGAAAGAGGAATGCATAGGTGGATCATAGGATTTTTAGAGCAGTGAATCTATTCTATGTAACTGTAATGGTGGTTACATAAAATTAATACATATGTTGAAACCTATAGAACTTACAAAGAATGCAGCATAATGTAAACTATGACCATGAGTTAATAATGTATCAGTATTCATTCTTCAGTCTGACACATGTACCTCACGCTAATGCTAAATAGTAAGAGCAGTGGACACTGGCAAGGAGAGAGTATGTGGGAGTTCCCTATATTTGTTTCTCAGATTTTCTTTAAACCTGAAGGTGCTCTGAAAAAATAGTCTTAATTTTTAAAAAGCAATTAATTCTTACAATCATACAGCTCAAGTAGTAGGCACAAAAGTGTGGATATATACACAGAGGAACCTACTCACTGTGAGCATCCAGCCTTCCTCATAGGCTTTGCAGAGGAAACAGAGCTCTTTGCCTAGGAAGCCTGAGGAGTGACCAGACATCTGTAAGGAAAACCAGGGAGGGAGTCATTAGTGTTTTAGAAACCAAGAGAAGAGGAAGTTTCAAGGAAGAGGCATTGAGACAACAATCTCTTAGAGATTATAATGATTGATTCATTTAACAAATATTTAGTAGGGCTAAATATTGGAAGACTTCCCTGGTGGCTCAGATGGTAAAGCGTCTGTCTACAATGTGGGAGACCTGGGTTCGATCCCTGGGTCGGGAAGATCCCCTGGAGAAGGGAAAGGCTACCTATTCCAGTATTCTGGCCTGGAGAATTCCATGGACTGTGTAGTTCATGGGGTCGCAAAGAGTCAGACCCAACTGAGCAACTTTCACTTTCACTTTACCTTGTATATGTCTGATGTCTTATCTCTATATCTGCTGAGGATACAGAGGTGAGTAGGATATTCACAAATTCCTGTCTTCATGAATTATAATCTAGTGGAGAAGACAGATGCTACATAATAATAAAAGGAGCAGGCTACTGTGAGAGCATATAGCTGGTGATCCTAACCTAGTCATTGGATCTCACTAATCATTCTTGAAGAAATGATGTGTAAGCTGAATGTGAAGAAACTGTGAGTTACTGAGATGAGTGGCTAGTCAAAAAGAGAAGTCAAGAGATCCCTGGGGGACCTGAGGAAGAGCAGGCTCACTGCCGTGCATGCTGAGGAGATGCTGTGCACGGAGATTTTTGTTTTTAAAATGTTTGGGGATTGAATTTTCCTTCAGGTTCTATCAGCCTTCACATTCCTGTTTTTTACATGCTTTCTCCAGGTATAGTAGTAGAAGATTGTCTGATTCTGCTCCAAAACTTGTTAAAAAACAACAACTCCAATCAAAATTTTTTTAAAGAAGGCTCATATATTCAGCGTATGAAACCTTGGTTTGAAGTTGGAGATGAAAATTCTGGCTGGTCTGCACAGAAAGTGACTAATCTGCACCTAATGTTACAGGTACACTGTCTTCAGACATAAATTTGGTAATTTTGACAACAATCCTTTCAAAGAAAAAAAAATGGCTTGCCTTTGGTCAATCCAGGATGTTGAATTGGTTTCAGGTGGGCTTTAAAAAAAAAGTAAGAACGTTCTGATATGGAGATTTGCAGTTATATTCAGAGATAAAGATTCCCTACTTCACACACATACGCTTTGTTTCAATAACTGTTAACATCTGACAATACTGTTTCATCTTTTATTCCCCTCTCTTGCCTTGTTGGGTTATTTTAAAGCACATCCAAACATATAGTGTACTGATAGGTTTTGCAATAGAAGATAATAAGTTAGCTTGTTGAGTTGAATTTTTTAAATCTACTTTCTTCATTTAAGGTTCTAATATCATAAATTTTAGTATTCAGAATATTAAGTTCAGCATAGAAATTCATTCAGTAAACATTCACTGAGAGTCAGACACTGGATGCTTGGAAGTGGATGATGATGTCCCTACCCTCAAAGATTAATAGTCTTGAGTTTTATGTTTAATACAAATTAAGTTAACCAGTCACATGTAATTTCATTTAAGCTCTGTGGTGAAAGCTTGGTGGTGATGGATAATAAAACTGAAGACAGTAGGATCCCAAATGAATTCTGTATCAGAAAATTATGACATTTTAAAAATATTTTACTTGTTTATCCCTTTATTGAATCCCTCTTGTCCAGACCCTTAAGTTTATACCAGTTTCCTAACTTACTCTCTAGTGATTCTTGTGGGTCTTTGAGTGTCCCTGTGTTCGTAAAGTCGTGTTCCTCAAAACTAGGTGGTTAATCAGACTGATAATTAGAATCTGCATATTGTTGCCTTCTCTGGGAGTTTCCCACGTAGGGTTGACTGATAATCAGGGTGACCTTATGCCCCAGTTTACCAGGTCAGTATTCACTTTGTAATTACTAATCGTGTCCTCTTTCACTTCAGAAGTGTCCCAGTTTGGATAATAAACTATAGTTAGCCTATTTAGAATATGCCTTAAAAACTGTTAGGGAATTATTTTACAGGAGAACATGGGCAGAATCTGTTGATATTCCCAATTTCATTGTTTCTATTTTTACATGTCAGTATCACACATTTCAAGGCTATTAGTTTTTAATGTTTCAGAAATAGTGTCCCAGTGGTAAAGTTGATATCTTTGCTCAACACTGCCTTCTTAACAAAGGAAATTCCTCTAGAAAAATGATTTTCAAAATGTGATTCGAGAAAATGAAGGGTTCTCATGATGTACCAGTTACATATATATTTCCTTCCAGAGTGAGAATCTAAACTGCTTGAGGAGCTTACTCATATTTTATAGCTTTGGGTACTACCTAAAGAATTAACTTTTGCAAAAAGTAATTGTTAACAAGAAAGTCACTTGTTAAAAAGTAAAGCACTATTTTACCAAAAAAAAATTTAGAATAGAATGTTGCATATAAACAGAAAAACAGTATTCTAGTTATATATGGAGAAGGCAATGGCAGCCCACTCCAGTACTCTTGCCTGGAAAATCCCATGGACGAAGGAGCCTGGTAGGCTGCAGTCCATGGGATCCCTAAGAGTCTGGCACAACTGAGCGACTTCACTTTCACTTTTCACTTTCACACCTTGGAGAAGGAAATGGCAACCCACTCCAGTATTCTTTCCTGGAGAATCCCAGGGACAGCGGAACCTGGTGGGCTGCCATCTATGGGGTCGCACAGAGTCTGACACGACTGAAGCGACTTAGCAGCAGCAGCAGTTATATATAGAAGTAAGTTAGTTCTTTAAGTATTCTTCTAGAAAGTGAATAAACTAGATAGTAGTTATTGAAGAACATAAACTTCAAAATAAAGAAACTGAGTTTAATTCACTGTAATGTATTCCCCATTCAAAGATGAAGTAGTTGATGTATTTCATAGCTTCACAGGCCACAGGTTATCTTCTGCTTTTCAAACTATTAGAAGGCTTTCTTGATAGCTTTATTGCTTATATTTAGGGTTGCTTATATTTCAAGTTCTTGGTTATATAACAAATGAAAATGCATTGTAAATGGTGATAAATAATCCTTTTTGGATTATATATGTCCTACCTGGAATTATTCATCATCCCAGTTATAATTATGATAGACTTCTAAGCCACTAAAAATTGAAATTGATCCACTTGAGGATCGTTCATTTAAATTTCTAAATTAAATGTGAAGAAAGCATCTTTTTGAAATTTTTTTAGTTGTGAAACATTTAAATTTTTTCCTGGAATGATAATTTCATGACTATTTCTACCTGTAGGAATCCCTTCTATTCCATTTTTTGGACCAATACTGCCATTGACTCTCAGAAAACTCATTACCTAATGAGAGACTCCTTTTTGTTGTTGGATAGTTCTAATTGTAAAAAGCGTAATCTATATAATGAGTCAAAATCTGCCTGGATATAACATCTACAAACTTCCCCTGGTTTTTCTCTCTGGGAAAATATAAATCAATTTTTTGTGATATTTTGCATATTTATAATATATTTGAATATAACTATTAGTTCTTCACTCATTTTCTTATTGTTATAAGTATTACCTCTTTCTTCAACCATCCCTCCTACTTCTTTGTTATCTAGAAATGTGATTATTTATAGCATCAGTTAAGATCAGATCAGATCAGATCAGTCGCTCAGTCGTGTCCGACTCTTTGCAACCCCATGAATTGCAGCACGCCAGGCCTCCCTGTCCATCACCAACTCCCGGAGTTCACTCAGACTCACGTCCATCGAGTCAGTGATGCCATCCAGCCATCTCATCCTCTGTCATCCCCTTCTCTTGCCCGCAATCCCTCCCAGCATCAGAGTCTTTTCCAGTGAGTCAACTCTTCACATGAGGTGGCCAAAGTACCGGAGTTTCAGCTTTAGCATCATTTCTTCCAGAGAAATCCCAGGGCTGATCTCCTTCAGAATGGACTGGTTGGATCTCCTTGCAGTCCAAGGGACTCTCAAGAGTCTTCTCCAACACCACAGTTCAAAAGCATCAATTCTTCAGTGCTCAGCCTTCTTCACAGTCCAACTCTCACATCCATACATGACCACTGGAAAAACCATAGCCTTCACTAGACGGACCTTTGTTGGCAAAGTAATGTCTGTGCTTTTGAATATGCTATCTAGTTTGGTCATTGCCGGGGTCCAGCCCCGGCTGATCCAGGGTATTCGAAGGGGAGATGGCATCGGCAACTTATTTAAATATTCATCAAAGATATAAAGAGTAATAGAATGAGGATAGCTCAGTAGGAAAATTCAGTGGAGAAAAGAGGCTGAGTAGCTTGGTTTATGTGGAAAATCAATATAGCCTGTGACACCAGGTTAGCTCTGACCATGGAGGCCGCAGGCGCCCTCTCAAATAGTGGAAGGTGCCCCACCTTAGACACCTTCTTGAGTGGGTCTCAGAAGCCCAGGCAAATAAATGATCGCAGAGGACCTCCATGCTCCAGATGGAGACTCAGCCGGAATGTGAAAAGAAAGAATGACATGGGGAGACCAAGCTTTGGTGAGCAAGGCCCGTA
>NW_011494664.1:1570549-1570942 GCF_000754665.1 Bison bison bison | reverse complement strand
GCTGTAGGAGTCCAGGTAAACTTGTCAGGCGAGTTAGAGAGCTATCTGAGGGGTTTAGATTTAAACACTCCTAATGCCCAGGAACTTTATTAATTGGAGCTGTAAGTTAACTCTTTGTCAGAGAGAGCGAGATGGTGGTGGGGGACAGCCCCCAGTAAAGTCAGAGGTGAGAGCACAAAGCAAAAAGTTGCCAGACTCTGGTTTTTGGGGGTAGATGCTCGAGAATATCCAGGGGGACTCCTGAGGCTCAATCCCACCTTTGCGTATGCCGAGCTTCCTTCCTCATGACCTTTGTCATGAGTGGAGTGCCTCTCGCCAGCTCCCGGCAGGTCATAACTTTCCTTCCAAGGAGTAAGCGTCTTTTAATTTCATGGCTGCAGTCACCATCTGCAG
>NW_011494664.1:1569845-1570449 GCF_000754665.1 Bison bison bison | reverse complement strand
CAAATTTATCGTATACAAATGGTTTAGGTGATTTACATCATCTTCTGGCCAGAAGGCCTATTAACATTTATGACTCTTGACAAAGGTTTGTCAACCTTATTTTGACTTATTTTCTCTAAGAGTAATTATTTTAAGGTTTGGCGCCATCCTCCGAAGGTGTTAGATAAAGTTGCATTCCTATAGGGCAGAGGTACAGTGGGTTTACAACAAAGGAAAGAATTTATTACCTTAAGGGTCTAAGGTTGCTAACACCAAGGCCACTACTTATTTTTTCTACATACCAACAATATTAATTAATACACATTCAAGGATACAATACAGGGGATGTGGCAACTTGGCAGCAAGCATTGGCTCATCAATGAAATCTTTTACTAGTTTTATTCTGACAGTTTTATTCTAACTCTCTGAGAGGCTCTAAACTATTTGAATATCTTAAGCTTCCCGTGCCTCTCGAGACTGAGAGACTGTAAACAATTGTAGGCATAGCTGTAGGAGTCCAGGTAAACTTGTCAGGCGAGTTAGAGAGCTATCTGAGGGGTTTAGATTTAAACACTCCTAATGCCCAGGAACTTTATTAATTGGAGCTGTAAGTTAACTCTTTGTC
>NW_011494664.1:1553918-1569745 GCF_000754665.1 Bison bison bison | reverse complement strand
TTTCCTTCCAAGGAGTAAGCGTCTTTTAATTTCATGGCTGCAGTCACCATCTGCAGTGATTTTGGAGCCCCAAAAAATAAAGTCTGACACTGTTTCCACTGTTTCCCCATCTGTTTCCCATGAAGTGGTGGGACTGGATGCCATGATCTTCGTTTTCTGAATGTTGAGCTTTAAGCCAACTTTTTCACTCTCCACTTTCACTTTCATCAAGAGGCTTTTGAGTTCCTCTTCACTTTCTGCCATAAGGGTGGTGTCATCTGCATATCTGAGGTTATTGATATTTCTCCTGGCAATCTTGATTCCAGCTTGTGTTTCTTCCAGTCCAGCGTTTCTCATGATGTACTCTTCATAGAAATTAAATAAGCAGGGTGACAATATACAGCCTTGACGTACTCCTTTTCCTGTTTGGAACCAGATACCCAACTGCTGTTAGATGACATTAAGGAATTATTAGGTTTCCCCTGTAGCTCAGTCAGTAAAGAATCTACCTGCAGTGTAGGATACCCGGGTTTGATCCCTGGGTTGGGAAGATCCCCTAGAGAAGGAAATGGCAACCCACTCCAGTATCCTTGCCTGGAAAATCTCATGGACAGAGGAGCCTAGTGGGCTGCAGTCCATGAGGTTGCAAAGAGTCAGGCACGACTGAGCGACTGACACTTACATAAGGAATTATTGTTGATTTTGTTAGGTATAATAATGGCATGATGATTATATTTTTAAAATCTTTTTATCGGAGACATATAGAAATATTTATGGGAAAGATGACACATAATTTGTTGTTTGCTTTAAATACAGGTATACCTCAGTTTATTGTGCTTTGTAGATAATTTCACTTTTTTACAAATTGAAGGTTTATGGCAACCCTATGCCAAGCGAAGTCTGTCAGCTTTTGTTCACCAGCACTTGCTCACTTCATGTCTCTGTGTCACATTTTGGTAATTCTCACAGTATTTCAGACCTTTTCATTATTATTTGTTATGGTGAACTGTGATCAGTGGTCTTTGTAATTGTTCTGTGGCACCACGAATCACGCCCTTGTAAAATGGACAACGTGATTGATAAATGTGTGTGTTTGACGGCTCCTCTAACTGACCGTTCCCTGTCTCCCTCTCCTCGGGTCTCCCTAACTGCTGTGATGTAAGTGTTGAAATTAGACCAGTTAATAGCCTTACAGTGGCCTGTAAGTGGCCTCTAACTGTTCAAGTGAAAGGAAGAGTCGGATGTCTCTCACTCTGAATCAAAAGCTTGAAATGAATAAGCTGAGTAAGGAAGGCATATTGAAAATGAAGATAGGCTGAAACCTAGGCCTGTTGTACCAGTTAGCCAAATTGTAAATCCAGAGGAAGAGTTATTGAAGGAAAGAATAAGTGAATACATGAGTGATGAGAAACTGAAGCAGCCTTACTGCTAATGTGAAGAAAGCTTTAGTGGCCTGGATAGATGATCAAACCAGTGATAACATTCCCTTAAGCCAGAGGCTACTGTAGAACAAAGCCCTAACTTTCTTCAATCCCATGAAGGTTGAGAAAGGTAAGGAAGCTGCAGAAGAGAAGTTTAAATCTAGCAGAAGTTGGTTCATGAGGTTTAAGGGAAGAAGTCGTCTTCTTCATAACATAGAAGTATTAACACAGGTGAAACAAGTGCTGATATAGAAGCTGCAGCAAGTTAATGAAGGTGGCTACACAAAGCAACAGATTTTCAATGCAGATAAAACAGCTTTCTCTTGGGAAAAGATGCCATCTAGGACTTTGATGGGGCTTCCCAGGTGACGCAGTGGTAAAGAATCCGCTTGCCAGTGCAAGAGATGCAGGAGGTGTGGGTTCAGTCCCCGAGTTGGGAAGATCCCCTTGAGGAGGAAATGACAGCACGGGGTAGTACAAAAATGTAGTTGATTAAGCAGTGACAGGGTTTGAGAGGAGATGGCTCAGACAGTAAAGAATCTGTCTGCAGTGTGGGGACCTAGGTTTGATCCCTGGATCAGGAAGATTCCCTGGAGAAGGGAATAGCAACCCACTCTAGTATTCTTGCCTGGAGAATTTCATGGATATAGGAGCCTGATAGGCTGCAGTTCGTGGGGTGGCAAAGAGTCGGACATGACTAAGTGACTAACACTTTCACACCAATTTTGAAAGAAGTGTGTATAAAATGCTGTCAAAGCATTGCATGCTGTAGATCTGGCTGAGCAGTTTGGGGAATCCATTACACAGGTTTTCTATTCATATAGATCAAATTCGTCTCAAGACTTTTCAAATCTCTAAAAGACAGATTTTGTGTTCTCTTTCTTTTGCAGCTTGTTCGTGTACTAGTATCTCCCAACAACCCTCCTGGTGCTACCAGTAGCTGCCAAAAAGCTATGTTCCAGTGTGGCCTACTGCAGCAGCTTTGTACTATTCTAATGGCCACTGGAGTTCCTGCTGACATCCTGACTGAGGTAAACCACGTGATGGCAGTACTCTGTGGAAGCTGAAATCAGGAAGCCTAGGAAGAATCAGATATCAGCTGAATGAAAAGCAGCAATTGTTAACCATTCTTGTCTATTAAATTCCTTACTGACGCTATAAAGTATAATTAGCAGCAATTCCAAAAGGTGTATTCATTCCGCAAGTTTAATAGCACGTAAATAATGTTAACGCTTAGAACATTTCTTGTTAATTTTATTGTATTCAACAGGAGTGCACAGTAATAATTTATATTTTTAATTTTGAGAACAGTATGACTTAGTCAAGTCAGACATGAGTCTTATTCATAGAATAATAAATTCTTTTTCCTTGACATATCGCATTTTCTTTTTCCTACCTATTAAGAAAAAGAAGTTAGTTTGAAGGAAAAAAAGGTTTATTTAAATTTCTTTTCTCAGATTAACACATGTTAATTTTTAAACGTTAAAAATACAGATAATAGTGAAAGTTTTATAAGAAAAACTATCTTTGGACTCCCTCCTTCCTATCTAAGCCTCACTTCCCCCTATATAACCGTCCCACTTTGCTTCCTCCTGTCACCCCAGTAATGTATTTTTAAATTGATAATCATAATTTATAGTTTTGTCACTATTCCAGTACTGTTTCTTGCTAAGCCAAACAGAGCCCCATACTTTTTTTTTAATAATCTTTTTTCTTTCCTGAGTTATAATAATATTCTTTTTCATTTTACTGATTTTCTATCAATGCATATTAACACTGTCATGTGCTTAACAGTATGTTCCCCACTTCAGGCCTTCTGGAAGTTCCCTATCCTCTTGCTCCCATATGGGCTGCTTATTCTCTTCTTCTGTCACACAGCTCTTATCCTGGAACTTACCTTTTATTTATTTATTTGCATCTTCATTGTGTGTAGCATGTGGAATCTAATTCTCTGACTAGGGATTCAACCTGGGCCCCCTACATTAGGAACATTAAGTCTTAGCTCCTGGACCACCAGGAAAGTCCCTATCCTGGGACTTTGATTCACTCTGTCTAATGATCCTTTTATTGGAGAAGGAAATGGCAACCCACTCCAGTGTTCTTGCCTGGAGAATCCCAGGGACAGGGGAGCCTGGTGGGCTGACATCTATGAGGTCGCACAGAGTCGGACACGACTGAAGCGACTTAGCAGCAGCAGCAGCAATGATCCTTTTGCCATGCTTAGTCGCTCAGTCAAGTCCGACTCTGCAACTCCATGAACTGTAGCCCACCAGGCTCCTCTGTCCATTGGGAATCTCCAGGCATGAATACTGGCAATGGGTTGCCGTGCCCTCCTCCAGGGGATCTTCCCAATCCAGAGATCAAACCCAGGTCTCCCTCATTGCAGGTGGATTCTTTACCGTTTGAGCCCCCAGGGGATCCCTTGGTTATCTAGATTCTGTGTCATTTTCTACCACCCCTTGGTTCATTATCTTATTTTACTTAACTTCTTGAAAGGGGGTGAATGGCAAGATAATTTGGTTTTAGCTTTTTCATGTCATTCCTCCACCTTCAGAATTAATCTAGTATTTGGTTAGGTATGGAATTCAGAATTGGAAATCATTAACACTCAACTTTCAGAACATTATTCCAGTGTTGCTACTAAGAAGTCTGAAGCCATTTTGAGTCTTTTTGTATAACCCACTTTCTTTCTCTAGAATCTTTCTTTCTGGTTTGTTTCTGAAATTTACTGATGAGGTGCTGTATTACAGACTCTACCTCTCAACCCCACTAAATTTTAGTACTCATTGGGCCCTTTCAAACTAGAGACCTAAGTACTTCAGTTCTGAGGAAGTTTTATGTGTTCTTTGACAATTTCCTGTTTTCTGTGTCTTGAACTCTATTAATAGATTATTAGACTTTCTGGACCCAGTGTCTTTTTATTCTTTTTACTTGGAGGTTTTTTTCAGCCTCATCCTTAAATTGAATTTGTAATTTGTTGCATTTTAAATATGTTCTCTGATTTTATTTTTAAGCATCCTTTTTCTTGCTTTGTAGAAATAGTCTCTCTCTTAGAGGATATTATTAATTTTAGTGTTTTTTTGAGATTTTAAATGCATGTAGTCAAGTTTATTTTTAGTTGGAGGCGCTTAGTGTTTTAAAATATAATCTCACAAAAGTGTTACAAGATTATAACGCTGTAACTGACATTTTTGTTATCTAAGTTTTGTTGTTTAAAAGCAAAAAGCAAAAGAATGTAACATTTTCTTCTTTTAAAAACAGGGTTTTTCCTTCAACTCACTTTCTCTAAATTTTCTTCTCCACTCATGTTCATTACAGACCATTAATACTGTATCAGAAGTTATTCGAGGCTGCCAAGTAAACCAAGACTACTTTGCTTCTGTAAATGCACCTTCAAACCCACCAAGGTAGGAAAAGAGAAATGCTGAGATCCCGCAGACGAATTAGTATATCTTGTCTGCACGTCTTATTCTTTTCTGGAGTTCAGTCCTGTGTTTTGAAACAAGAAATTATCTGACAAGATAAATATGTTGGTATTTTAAGAGTTTCCAGTCTTCAGAACCTGTGTATTTGTACTCGGGTATCACTTCCTAGCTGTGTGCCTTAGCAAGCAGATCACTTCATTTCTCTCAGCTGCAGATATCTTTTCTGTGAAATGGAGATGAAAATAGTTAACTTGCTGGTATTCTGGCTGTGGCTTTTCAGTCAACAAAAATGACTAGCTATTGATTTATGTACGTAGACTGGAACATTTCTTTTTGTTCTTTTCTTTTTAAATGCAACAGACCAGCCATCGTAGTACTTCTCATGTCCATGGTTAATGAAAGGCAGCCATTTGTATTACGCTGTGCTGTTCTCTACTGTTTCCAGTGTTTCTTATATAAAAATCAGAAAGGACAAGGAGAAATTGTGTCAACACTTCTGCCTTCCACTATTGATGGTAAATAATTTAATTCTAACTTTTAAAATAAATAATTATCTTTTAATAGTAAAAAATAAATGTGCAGTAGATATTTAAAATGTATAATATTAGTATGTAATGTAATGTTTAAAATATAACATGTCCTCTCAATTTGTTTTAGAAGTGAAGTTTTTAATTAAGGTCATAATTTCTGGAATATACCATCATCAGTTTGATGCCTGAAGTGTTCTAATATTTCTTTGTTTTGCTACTTTCCTTTCAAGATACTTTTTTGTCATCTTTTAAATTTTATTTTGTAAAAACAGACTTTTGAAAGTGTTACTTAGTACTGCTAATAAACAGATTTTTAAGTATTATTTCATACTATTTTTGTGTGTTTGGAAACAGCATAATTCATTTTCACCTTATTGTTATCTGCCTGCCACCTTTGTAGCAACAGGCAATACGGTCTCAGCTGGTCAGTTGTTATGCGGAGGTTTATTTTCTACTGATTCGCTTTCAAACTGGTGTGCTGCCGTGGCCCTTGCCCATGCTTTGCAAGAAAACGCTACCCAGAAAGAACAGTTGCTCAGGGTTCAACTTGCTACAAGTATCGGCAATCCTCCAGTTTCATTGCTGCAGCAGTGCACCAACATTCTTTCACAGGTAAAGTGACCAAGATTTCTCTAGGGAGGGGGTGGGAAGTTTCATTTTGATGTCAGTGACACAAGGATTTAAGGCTGTCCTTAGTAGATGCAGATGGAAAGGAAACAAGGCAAAGACTGCTCATTAGCTCACTGTTGTAAGAAATGGTTTTGTGGAGAGAAAGCAGGAAATACTACTCCTATCAGGGGTTTTGCCAAATAATGAATAAGGTCTGCATCAGGATGGAAACACATGTTCTGTACAGAAAGTTGGTGGGTTTTTTTTTTTGAGGGGGGGAATTTGTTTTCTTTTTATATCATCCACATAATAATTTCTCTTACTGCTCAATAGCTGAATTCGGATCAGTGTATGAGAGGGAATAGAATAGAGTGGTTCATAGCTGTGTACCTTGCTCTTTCTCTTCCCAGGGCAATTGATCTTCCATTCAGAAAACAAAAATAAAATACCAATCCATTGCTTATATAGTTAAACAGTATACATACCCCTTGATGTTTGTGAGCTCTCAAATCCTCCGAACCCCAAGGCGTATAGTTTATCTAGTGAGATGTAAATAAACGTAAGATGTTTGCATTCCTTAAGACTCCTAATAAAAGTATCGAAGCTTCATTGAAATGTGAATGCTAAAGGATTGATATTTAGGAATATCCCTTACTATATTTAGTTGATTTGCCCACATGTGCCAGCCTTGCTGTTTAATGATTCAGGTTGATGCTTAAGCAAAACTTTAAAGTCATAGACATTCAGAATCATTCAAGGAGAGTGAAAATGTCCATAAGTCTAAAATTGCTCTATCCACTGGTATTATCTTATTCCTTGCCCATGATATGTGGAGTGCTTCTCAGTTTTTAATTTTGCCGCACTTGTTGAATTGTTTTATTGTGAGCTTTTAAAGAAACATCAGTACCATCCATAGGGAGTTATAAATGAAGGCTTAAAAATTAGCTAGTGCAAAGAGAGTTGAACTCTTTCTTTGTTATTTAGAATCAGTGTACTTTGATTGAAAGCCTGCTTTATCTTTATTATTTATCTTAGTGATTTTTTAGAAGTACTCCAGAGTATTCATAGTCTTATTTATTTAATACTTGTTTTTCTCTTGTTGCTGTGTATGGAAAACGGCTTTTCTTTTTTTAATTTTGTATTAGAGTATATTTTATTTACAATGTTGTGTTAGTTTCAGGTATACAGCAAAGTAAATCAGTTATACATATATCCATTCTTTTTTAGATTCTTTCCCATAAAGATTTTTACAGAATATTAAGTAGAGTTCCCTGTAGAGTTCCCAGTAGGTCCTTATTAGGTACTTATTTTAAATATAGTGGTGTTTAACAGCTTTTCTTAAGCCAAATAGTAATTAACTGTCTGACCATCATCACCACATAGTTAGCTCTAACATTGCAATTCTAACTAATGCATAATGAGAAATCCTAAAGATAGTGGTGTCTTCCCACTTTTAAGTAATCACAGTGCTGTAAAATTAGCCTTTCTCCTCTAAAATGTACATACGTTGGTATAATAAAAGATTAGATCTTCCTGTTCCAAACTGTTGGCTTGGGTTGCTAGAGAGACTGTATTTGAGGGATTTTTCTGGGTATACATTTTTCTCAAGCAGTAATATTTTCAAATAATCTTTAATGTATAATTTGCAGGGCGATAAGATCAACCGACGGGTATGTATCACTTGTTTGGGCTTAGGCATTTCCTCCTACAGCCAGCCTTTTTCTTTGTCTTGGGTTTTGTTAATTGTTTTTTTTTAACTGCTTGTTTGAAGTTACATCCTACTCACACTTGTATGTGTCAGCAAGTTAATCTCTACCGTGACTCTCGGGTTTCTCTCTGGGTACTGTAGTGGTGTTACTAAGGACTGTGGGAGTGAGCATCTGAAGCTCTCCTTGTGCTTCCTCTGGGGATGCTTGCACTTTCTGGAATTCCTTGGTTTGGGGTTTTTGGTGTGATTTTTCACCCAAGCTTGCTGCTTTATTTCCAATGAAACCATTTCAGAGGTAGTAAAATTTAAGAGTTAAAAATTTTGTCTTTAATCAGCGTATGAAAGAATATGATACTTTTCTATTATATAAGTTATTGAAAATATACAATAGTAAGTATAAATTTGTGATTTGAAAGAGTTTAAACATCTTGAGTTATTCTGGGTGTTATGTATGTGCTACACTACCATTTCGGATTCGTTTTTGATGTGTGCTAGGGGAGAGTATGATTTGTGTTTGATTTTGATCTGTTTTCTGGGACATTTGGCCAAAAAGTGTGTACTTTTAATTCCATATTTGGGCATGTGTTCAATTATGCAGCATGGATACTAATAACTGAGGTTCTATTGGGAGTTGTATCTTTGTGTATGAGCATGATTTAACGTGTGTTAATACCTCATGCACAGATATGGCAGCTTTAGCTGTCAGAATTTTCAATACTAAGTAAAGAATTTTTTAAGTGTGCATGTCATTCATTTAAAAGGGAAATTTTGGAAAGTATAATTTATATACAGTAAAATGCACAGACCTTAAGTGTTCAGTCTAATGATTTTCATGGTTGAATATATTTCTGTAACCCCCACCCAAGACAAAATATGCAGCATAGTGTTCATAATCCCACAAGTTCCATCTAGTCCCTTTCCTATTATTCTCTGTCTTCAGAGGCCACCACTAGGAAGTAAATCTGATCATAATACTCTTGAACCTCATTTTAATACTTAAACACCAGTTGTTTAAAATGTTAACTTTACATATTTTTATTATTAATGTATTTTTAGGAATGATACTTTATTTCTTCTGAAATGTTTGAGGTTCTCTGCAACAAGATTTGAAATAATTCTCAGCCATTTTTTTTTTTGCAGTAGATGTGTAATTCAAATGCATCATGCAATTTATGAATGGTAGGCAGAAGTATTTGCAGATAGATAAAGGTTCCAACAGTATTTTGAAACATTTTTAGTTTAGATAGAGCTTTTTTCCCCCCTAAAAAAAGAGAGCATTTTTCACTAGTTAACAAACTAAGATTTTTGGTCAGTTTTAGCCTCTCCCACTTTTTTAAGGCTCCCTTTAATGATACTTTTATTTATTTATTTTTTCAAGCTGGAAAAAATTCCAGTAGTAGAATGAGTACATCCATGTTGTCAACATGTAAAAATATTTGACTTTGGTTGTTTCTTACAGTGGGAGATAATTGATAACAGAGTTTTTTTCTATTTTTTGCTGTGCTGGATCTCAGTTGAGGCACACAGACTTTTCGATCTTCATTGTGGCAGGCAGGATCTTTAGCTGTGGCATATGAACCCTTAGTTGCAGCAGGCAGGGATTGAACGTGGGCCCCCTGCGTTGGTAGTCGGAGTCTTTGCCACTGGACTACCAGGGAAGTCCAGGAGAGAGAGATTTTAATAGCGGTTAGTGTCACTATAATTAAATGACATCATGATAGAGCAGTGAATTATTTTTTCTAAATCATATATTAAAAAATTAACATTTTGTTATTATTGTTATGATCCTATTGATGAGAACATCTTTAGAACTTTCATTTCTAAATAAAAAGAGCCCTCCATGACTACTCTGGTTGAATTTCTTTCCTGTTTTGTTTTTGTTTTTTTTTTAATTTGTTAAATTGGAGGATCATTGTTTTACAATTCTGCTGTACAACAGCATGAATCAGCCATATGTATTCATATACCCCTCCTTTTCTGAGCATCCCTCTCACTTCCCCCGTCCCACCGCCCCCCCACGCCCAGGTCATCTCAGCATTGAGCTGAGCTGAGCTCCCTGTGCTATACAGCAGCTTCCAATTAGCTATCTATTTCACACATAGCAGTGTACATATACAGTTTTAATTAGGCTCATTCCTAATCAGAATTGTTGCTGTAATAAACAAGGTGTTCCATTCTGTCTTCTACCTGGTTCTAACCAGTTATGTTTGACTTTGCTCTTTTTAACCTTCAGCTAGACCCCAAAGGACATACTTTTCAAAATTGAACCTAATTCCATTTTTGTTTACTCAGACATCAGTCAGTGATTTGATAGAATGCCCTTGTTTATACAATGTCAGTATGTTTGGTGCCTGCAAATGGTATTCCCATAATAAATTTTATTTTCAGTTTACCTGGGTAACATGAAGATATACTGTGGACACAATAATGACATAAAGGCAAGGAAAAAGTAAAACTAATGCTTTATGTAAAAACTAAATCATGCTAATTAATGCTTACTTGGCATTTGAAGAGGTCTGATTTGAATTTAATTAAATGTACTTGAAAAAAGATTATAGAAAGGCCAAGATATTGCCATTAAGGTTCATGAAATTAAAATAGTCTGGGTGAGTGATAGAAATTTTTCAAAACATAGTAATAGTTGCTTTTGTATCCATCCCTTGTCTTGATTTTTAAACAGTTGTATTTTGGAAATTTTCTGAAATAACTCCCAAAGTAATGCATTATTGTGCTAATTTCCATTATCTTCTTTCAAGCAAGTTTTGTTTTGCTTAAACAGAAATGCAGGTTATGTAATATAATTTGGGCAAGGTCAATATTATGGCCACCTGATTCGAAGAGCTGACTAATTTGAAAAGACCCTGATGCTGGGAAAGATTGAGGGCAGGAGGAGAAGGGGACAACAGAGGATGAGATGGTTGGATGGCATCACCAACTCAATGGAATGAGTTTGGGTAGACTCCGGGAGTTGGTGTTGGACAGGGAGGCCTGACATGCTGCGTTTCATGGGGTCGCAAAGAGTCGAACACGACTGAGCGACTGAACTGAATATTAGGAACTAAGAAAATACCTCATATAAGGGATATAAATGTGTTGTATGAAAATTTAGGAAAGTGTAATGTTGATGGACGTGCTAGTTTCCAATATTGTTTAACATATTAGCAGCAGTATAGTTAGTTAGGGGTTTGAGGCACTTAGCTAATTTAAATAAATCTTTTTCTTCTCCATTATGCTTGTGATTTCTCATTATTTGGCATTTCTCAGGAGTTTGTAACATGGTTTAATTATTTTCCTGTTAGAGAAATATATTCTTTAATGGAATTTAACTAAACAATTCAGGAGATTATGTCTTTGGTTTTGCGGTTTTGGGTTTTTTTTTATATTTTTTTGAAGGAGGTAGAATTTGTATTTTTATTAGAAACTAGTTTTTTTTTTTTAATTCTTATTGAAGCATATTAAATGTGCCAGCAAATTTATGCTAAAGCGTTTTAGGATTGATAAATTATAAGCATCCACATCATGTATTTCTTCCTGAGCATATCAGGTTTTCCACTGGCAATATTTTAGATAACCTGGTATATGCTTATAAACATGGATCAAGTCTAATTTCTGCTCTCTGTTTCAGAAGTGCAGTCCAAAGAGGACACAAGAGTGCATTTTCTTGTTCAATTTTTAAAATCCAGATTCCTGACACATCTTTTATAAGATGTTAAATGTCTTTTTATGTAGATGGGGAGGGATCTTAGGGCAACTTCAAGTTTGAAAAGCATAAAAAGATTTCTGCTAACTTGTTTATTGCAGGGAAGCAAAATACAGACAAGAGTTGGATTACTAATGTTGCTTTGTACCTGGCTTAGCAACTGCCCCATTGCAGTGACACACTTTCTTCACAATTCAGCCAATGTTCCATTTGTATCCTTTATGTTTTAGTAAGATGCATATAAGTATTTATCTTTTCTATCTTTTCTATTTCTTCTTCTCAATTAGAGGTAGCTCCATGCCTCAAATGTTTGCATTCTCTTTATGTTGCAGATTTTTAAACGGTTAAGGTGATAATGATGCTTGCTTAAGCTGTGTGTGTGTGGGGGGGGTGTGTGTGTACATGTATACCACTGTTTTATGTTTTCTTGGCTTGCGTATAGAATTTCTTGTTGAAACTTACATGAAATACATGTCAGATTCAAATTGTAAAATGAAGTATTCTTGATACTATGAACCATTAGTTTTCTTAACAGAGATTTCAGCTTACAGGACAAATTGCAGAAAATCTTGGAGAAGAGGAACAGTTGGTCCAAGGCTTATGTGCTCTCTTGTTGGGCATTTCAATTTACTTCAATGATAACTCTCTCGAGACCTATATGAAGTAAGTAAGGGGAAAATGATTTGCTGATGTCATCAATAGATAATGATAAATTTTTTTCTGCCAAAGCATAATGTAGACCAGGCTTTTCTGTTTTGTTATGACTTTTTAAGCATCTCAATATACTTATCTCTGTAGAGAGAAACTAAAACAACTGATAGAGAAGAGGATTGGCAAAGAGAATTTCATAGAGAAACTAGGATTTATTAGCAAACATGAGCTGTATTCCAGAGCGTCTCAGAAACCCCAGCCAAACTTCCCCAGTCCAGAATACATGATATTTGATCATGAGTTTACAAAACTGGTAAAAGAACTTGAAGGTAAGATGACAAGAGTTCCTCTTGACATTCATTAAAAAGTACCTATGATTTTATTTTATATGTATATTCTGGATGCGTGCAGATTGATTGTATGATAAGCCTAAAAGTAAAAGTATCTTTTTTTAGCTCTTGCTCTGTAGCCCACTGAAGGACTGTGGGCACTCAGTGAGATTGGAAAGAAGACTTCTGATCTCTCATGCAGTTGTTGTTTAGTTGCAAAGTCATGTCCGACTCTTTTGCGACCCCATGGACTGTAGCCTGTCCATGGGATTTCCCAGAAAAGAATACTGGAGTGAGTTGCCATTTCCTTCTCCAGGCAATCTTCCCAACCAAGGGACTGAACCCACGTCTTTTGGATTGGCAGGCAGGTTCTTTACTGCTGAGCCACCAGGAAGCCCAAAGGCTCATGCAGTTAGGCCATGTGTTTTTACTGATAAGTCTTGATAATAAAACAGTATTTTTAAATGTCTTCTTTTATAGGTGTGATAACTAAGGCTATTTATAAGTCCAGTGAAGAAGATAAAAAAGAAGAAGAGGTGAAGAAAACATTAGAGCAGCATGACAGTATTGTGACTCACTACAAAAATATGATTCGAGAGCAAGTATGTACTGATAAATTGTATACAGTCTCTGTTATACCAGAAGTTTAGATACTTTTCTGAGGCTTCCCTGGTGACTCCAATGGTAAAGAATCCACCTGGAACGCAGGAGACCCAGGTTCAGTCATTGGGTTGGGAAGAGCCCCTGGAGAACGGAATAACTACCCACTCCAATATTCTTGCCTGGGGAATCCCATGGACAGAAGAGTCTAGCAGACTACAGTCCATGGAGTCACAAAGAGTTGGACATGACTAAGCACTCATACTTTTCTGCTTTAGGGAAGAATTTCTCTTGGCATTTCTAAATGCAAGAGGATATGCAAAGTAAAACTCATCATTAACCTAAATAATTCAAAAGCATCTGAGTATTCAGCAAACTGAGAGCTTAATATGTGTTTAGCAAGTCTAGTAGTAAAGATAATCAAAGGTGTATGGCAGCTCCTACCTAATTTATCTGGGTAGGAGCTTGGGGAAAACAGAGAAGCTGAGTCCCACTAAAAGAATAACTATGAGTAAGCTTAGCAAAAGGAGAAAGAAGGAAGACACATGTTGCTGATGTGTACACAGAATCTTTGTTGGCTATATAAAGGGAAATTTGAGAGGCAGGGCTGGAGGGAAGGAAGGATATGGTGGTGATGGGTGGAAATTAGGGAGCTAACAATGATGATAGTGACTGCTGGTTTTTGTTTCCTGGTTGTGGGTGCTCACTTAAGCACATTTAAATACTGTCACATTTAATTTTCACAGCATTTTCACAATATCCCTACAAAGTAGGGGAAGCTATTAGAATGGATAATGATAAGTTGAAACTCTAGTTTGAAAATCGTCAACTGACATTTTCTCTGCAGGATACCAGTCAAGCCCACACTTGCATAGTATTCAGCACCTTAGCTTCTTTACATTCCTTCAAGCTGTGTTTCTTGGTTTTCTTCTCTCATTTAATTCCTCACTGTGGCATATGTACCTTTATTGGAATGGAATCCTAGAAAGTGCTGCAGTATTATCTGTAAAATGAGATTACTGGTGTTAAAGTTCGAGGGTCATGAAGACAGTTTCACGTGAGGCAGGTCCACCGTCCCGTTCCTGCACTGCCCTCCAGCCTCTGCTGACTGCACAGCTGAGACAGCTGTGGCAAGGAAGAGCTTTAGGGTAGAGCCCTGTGAATGAGAGCTACCTCCACTTTCTTTTCCCCACAATGTATACTGCTGGCAATGAAACTCTAAAAAAGGATAAAAATATACTGGAGTTATATTGAGCATTCAGTCTGAGCTTTTCAGTTTATAAGCAAATTAGTAAATTAGAATCATCTTTGAATGATCCAAATTTGAATCATTACTCTGCTCATGGTTATTAGAATTTTTCATCTATCTTAGTACAAAATCACAGTCATTTCCAGATGGTAAAATGTAATCTTTACAACAGTGGGAAATAAGAACTTGGAAGGCAATATTATAGCCTATACTTGGAGCTGATAAATATGGTTGATTTGGAAGAAGAAAAGAGTGATTTGACACAATTACTGTAATGACTCTTCTTTAGAAATGTTAATTTTAAATATTCTCACCAATTAGAACACCATTTGGCAATTAGGCAACAAGCCTCAAGAGCTATAAAATGTTTATATAAACTTTGAATTATATTTGGAACCCAATCCTAAGGAAATTCTCCAAAATTGTGAAAAACAGTTATATTGACTAAGCTGTTTATTGTAATAAAACTATCATTTAGAAAAATGGAGAGCAGCCTTCCTGTTGTTTTTGAATATAAATTATATTGTATCTCCTGATTAATATTAGGAAATTATGATTGAATAGTAGGCAAATTAAAGGTTAAAAAATGATGTATGGACTGATTATGATAAGTTTAAAAAACTTGGATTGGAAAAAAATTAGAAGAAAATAAAGATACAGATCACATTCTAACCAGTTAAAGTAGGAGGTGGTAAGAAGTGAAAGCTTTTTCTTAAAATCTAAATGTTCTATGATTGTCTTTTTTTGTTTGTTTTAATTTTAACGTGGACTATTGTTAAAGTCTTTACTGAATTTGTTACAGGATTGCTTCTTGTTTTATGTTTTGGTTTTTCTGGCAAAGAGGCATGTGGGGTCTTAGCTCCCTGACCAGGGGTGGAACCCACACCCCCTGCATTGAAAGGAGAAGTCCTAACCGCTGGACCAGCAGCAAAGTTCCCTGCTTGTCTTTTAGTGTTAAAAGTAATAAAGATGCATACATATGGAAGCTTAAAGAATTTGGTATATACATTTTTTAGTTTGATGGACCATAAAATGAAGTTTTTAAAATTGACACCACCACCCCCCTCCCACCACTGCCCCCAAACCAAAACTCACAGTGAGACTGCAGGTTGTGTCATGTAGTGGGGCCTTGAAATCTTACAGTTCTGCTACCCGTTAACGGCCTTAGTACATACATTGTGTTATTGCTTAATTATTGAATGAGTTTGAAAATGTTGAGTAGTTTAACATCCTCATCCAAAGTAATCTCTAATTTTTAATTTGTTCTTAATGCTCATTAGTATGAATTTAAAACACTTGAATTGTTTTGTTTCACAGGATCTGCAACTGGAGGAATTAAAGCAGCAGATTTCTACATTAAAATGTCAAAATGAACAGCTCCAGACAGCAGTCACACAACAAGTATCTCAGATTCAGCAACACAAGGATCAATATAATCTTCTTAAAGTACAGCTAGGTAAGTGTAGCAGCTGCTGCTGCCGCTAAATCACTTCAGTCGTGTCCAACTCTGTGTGACCCCATAGACGGCAGCCCACCAGGCTACCCCGTCCCTGGGATTCTCCAGGCAAGAACACTGGAATGGGTTGCCATTTCCTTCTCCAGTGTATGAAAGTGAAAAGTGAAAGT
>NW_011494664.1:1553507-1553818 GCF_000754665.1 Bison bison bison | reverse complement strand
CCTTCTTACCACACTGTTTCCTTGGCAACTGTCATGTTAATCTAGAGAGGAAAGCTTTGTGCTGGAAGCTATCTGCCTGTTTTCTGTGAAATCCCCGGTCTGTGGAATTGCGCCTGCAGAGGGAGAGCACTAAGCTGGCATCCAGAGAGAAACTGGTGAGAAGCCAATCAAATGATCCATGCACCTAGAACTTCCTATATGTGACCCGAGTAGCTTACAGGGGCCAAGAGGCTGTGTGTGTTGGTAGTCCCTCAGCTTGTGGATGGCATGAAGGTACTGTGCACTCAATACTCCTCTCTTCATCTCTCTGT
>NW_011494664.1:1533467-1553407 GCF_000754665.1 Bison bison bison | reverse complement strand
CAGTCATGTCCGACTCTTAGCGACCCCATGGACTGCAGCCTACCAGGCTCCTCCGTCCATGGGATTTTCCAGGCAAGAGTACTGGAGTAGGGCACCATTGCCTTCTCCAAAGTGTAGCTGGCCATTCCTATTGTAGTGTCCCCAAGAGATTATTCTTGTGGGCTCATCTTTCTTTAACCTTAATCGCTGTGACAGAAGTGTAAGTCAGAATTTGAAGTCCAATCTCTGCTATCCATTGATTCTCAACCTTAGCTACCTACACATTGAGATCCCTTGAGTTTTTTTTTAATACTGATACTGAGACGCCCACTGAAGTTTCTAATTAAATTAGTTAGGTACTGGGTCCGGGCATCAGTGATTATTACAAGCTCCCCAGGTGATTCTAATGTATAGCCAGTTTTGAATGACTGGTCTAGCCTTTCCTTTTTTTTTTTTTTAATCTGCAAAGTAGAGCTGAGATTTAAATGAAGTAATATATATAAAATTCTAGTTTGGTGTCTGGCACATGCTAAGGGCTCAAATGCTTGTAAATAGTCTCATTCTATACTGCTTATGATTGGAATGCTAGCTGCTTAGAAACATAGTTTATTTATATGAAGGTGACCAAAATTTTCAGAAGAAAATAACTTTTACTTCCTCTATTTATGACAATAATTCGTCAGTTCTTTTAGGCTGTGTAGAAAGCTATTCTTTTGTGAAGATTTCTAAAAAGATTTTATTTTCTCTTATATTAAGTGATAGAATTGGAATTGAAGCTACTATAATTCTTAATTTTAGATCACTGAGCCAGTTTAGTCTTAAGACTGTGCTGTTTTTCCTCCCAGAAACCCTGAAAACATCAGTTTGTTATTTTTGTCAGTGCACTGTTTTGCAAAGGTGAAATGTGCATACAAAAGTGCCTCCAAAGTAATTATTCAGGAAATTATGTATTTTTTTACGCTTGAATTGTCAGCTCAAAAAATGAAAAGTTTCATGTTGACTTCTCAAATTTTATGCCTAATAGGAAAAGACAGTCAGCATCAAGGTCCTTACACTGATGGGGCTCAGATGAATGGCGTTCAGCCAGAAGAAATTAGTAGGCTGCGAGAAGAGATAGAAGAATTAAAAAGTAATCGGGAACTTTTACAAAGTCAACTGGCTGAAAAAGACTCTTTGATTGAAAATTTGGTAAGTGAATGTTATAAAATCGAGGTCAAAAATAATTCTCATCATCCTGCTTGTTTCTATTTCTGGATCCCTTAAGCTAAAGTTATCATTTTAAGGTTTTAGAACGTGAGCTCTGGAGTCAGACTGTCTAAAGCATCAGTGCATCCTAGCTAACTGAATTTGAGCAATTTAGTTAACCTCTTTAAACTTGTGTCCTGAGCTGTAAAATGGTGGTGGTGGTATCTGTCCCATTGCTGTGAGATTTAAATGAGGTACTCCATATGAAACTCTTTTAATACATGGAAATCACTCAGTAAATACCTGCTTTTATGCTCTTTTCTTTGTATTAGCTCAGTTAAGTGCTTAGATTGAATAAATGACTTGGTATGAGTTGATTAGCTATGGAAAATTTGTTGACAAGATGTGCTATGTTGAAATGTTATTTTGGGCATAAAATTTTAAATGTCAGTGTGGAATTTTTTGGTGTGCGTGTACCAGGCATAGCTTATGTGTGTACAGTTTTGTTTTGTTTTTTCCTCACTATTTAAACTGAATTTATTTCACAGTTTATCTCTCTGCTCTTTGTAGAAATCTTCCCAACCATCACCTGGCACAAATGAACAGTCTTCAGCAACAGCAGGAGATTCTGAACAAATTGCAGAGTTAAAACAGGTCACTTCTCAGCTTGATTCAGGCTCTGTTTTGTCTTGTTTTAATTATAATAGCGTAACAGCCCTGCATTAATCTAGAACTGCTTTGTCAGGCGTCTTCACTTCTCTATCAAGTGAAAACAGCCATTTGAAAATACAGAAGCCGTTTTAATTGTACAGTAATGGTATTTTGCTTTTTATGGTGTATTTATTTTTCAATGGTATACTTTTTAATAGATCTCAGCATCTTACCCAGGTTGTTTGTAGATTGTCAGTAAGCAATTAAGGAAACTTTAAATATATTTATAAGCTGCAAATATGAAGATACAAAATCTTGTGCTTAATTTTCTTGGTAACTGCTTGGTTAAATGTATTGGGCATTTAAATCGTTCTATCCAGAAGAAAGTTGGTTATTAGAATTGGAAAAGGGAAAAACAGAAAGTAAACTTGTATATATTTCAGTTATATGACTCTAGCTAAAAATAAAGCAAAATAACTTTTTCTGCTATAGTAATTTATATTGTCTAGAAAAGCAAATGTGCCTTTTCTTCCTTCTATCCCCCTCTCCTTCCTTCATTTTCTATAAAAGGAATATATGTCTCTTTTTAAAAAAAAAAAAAGTAATACTAAAAAAAGAAATTAATAGCTTGGCCAACCTAGGACTGACTTCCTTCTCTAGTAGTCAGCTGGTCCTCACCCTCTGACATGCCTGATCAGATGGGAATGCCTGGACAGAGAGTAGCAAAATGTCTTATTTTGGTAATGTCTCTGGACCCTAGAGTGGATTCTACAATGAAACATTTTAAAAAATAATAATAATGTGTCAATAATGATTTACAACTCTCCAATAATGTGGCCATAATGTTTTGTTCTTATGAGGAAGAGTTAATATGCTGTTTTGATTTTATGAAATCTAAAACTATATTAAAATGAAATTAAGTTATTAGTGTATACTCTTAGTCTATAAATCCCAAGTAAAAATTTACTTTTCATATTTCCCAAAGATATATTTTAAATAACAGTTTTGGGTTTTTTTTATAATATATAGTAAAATAGAGTATAGAAAGAAGACCAAATGGTCCGTAATTTTTACATAACTTACTTTGATAACCGAAGAAACAAAACAGTCAGAGAAAAGACATGTATGTTCATGATAGAAAATATTAAGAGAATAAAACACTTTTTACATGACAGCATCCTCGTATCTCCAGACACTGCCAGATACTGTGGGGTAAGATTGCCCTATGGTTCTAACCTTGTTAGAATTGCTTCATTTTCCTGGACTTGTTTTGAGGGGAGTGAGCAAGAAGTTTGGAAACGTCAACCTTAATACATAAGCTTTCAGTTAATTCTACCACTTTCACTACACTACTACTGCTTTCATCAGTGTTTGGTGGCCCCTGAGTCTAAAACCATCTTATTTTGCCCATTCCAAATAATATACCTCTAGTCTTCAGACAAAAGAAAAGAAGACATTACCTGAGGCATGAGTTAGGACAGGGATTCAGTGCTCTATTTCTAAGCAGACTTTCAGCCAACCCTGCTGGGTTTTTGTTATTGTTGTTGTTTTTACTTATTTGGCTGAATCGGGTCTTAGTTTCGGCGTGTGGACTTCGTTGCTCTGTGGAATGTTGGATCTTAGTTCCTGGGCCACGGATCAAACCCACGTCCCCTGCACTGCAAGACAGATTCTTAACCACTCTACCACCAGGGAAGTTCCAACCCTACTGTTTTTGACCCCAGTTTTACTCACAGTTCCAAAACATCTGGTGGTACCAGTTCCCAGGCCTTTTGGTAGTTCTGCATTATGAATCAGGCAGCAGCGTGGCTTTCTAAAAGGTCAGCTTCTGTTTCAGCTCGCTCAGGTGTGCCAGTTGGTTACCACTGTCATTTGCTTTTGGAAATTCCACAGTTTAGTGCTATTTTCTCTTCTCTTATTCTCTGTCCCTATGGGTTTCTCCCTCCTGCCTGTCCTTTCTCAGTCCCTCTCTCCCTCCTTCTTCCTCACCTTCCTCCCTCCCTTCTTCCCACCTTTTCTTCCTTTCCTCCTTCTGTCCTCCCGTTGTGATTTTTTACACTGGATCTTGCAAGGAAGCAGAGGTGAACATGTTTAATGTACACATTTAATTCTCCATCTTGAACCCAAAGTTCAAGAGTACTTCTTTCACTTAAATTTTAAAACTTGGAAGTAATGATTTTAGAAGAGCCAAGGAAGAAAATAATTTCTTCCTGTAAATAGACATTTCCTTAATGAAATTAATACTGTTTAATGTCACAACCCAAATATTTTTGTCCCTTAGGAACTGGCAACTTTAAAGTCTCAGTTAAACTCACAGTCTGTGGAGATTACCAAACTACAGACCGAAAAACAGGAGCTGTTACAGAAAACTGAAGCATTTGTAAGTTATTGTTTTTTTTGTTTGTTTGTTCTGAAAGGTAGTATATACAAGGTCAGGAGGTTATTTCTCAGCCACTATGGAAAAGAAGCAAATTTGTCAGCACCTTCCATTCAGGTTATTCATTAGCCAGAGTTTCAGTAGTCAGACTTGCCAGGTCAGTTTTATCAGTTAGTTATGGTTCATTTTGTTGGCATTTTATTTGTTTATTTGGCTGCCCTAGGTCTTAATTGCAGTGTGTGGGCGCTAGTTCTCTGACCAGGCATTGAACCCCATTGAACCCCCGCAATGGGAGGGCAGACGCTTAGCCACTGGATCACCAGGGAAGTCCCTGTTGGTCTTTTATATTTCACTCCATCTTTCAGTCTAAGCTGGCAGGTTTTCTGCTGGTATAAAATTATCAAAAACCTTATTGGTGACCCATGCAATTCCCAGGGTTCCAAGCCAACAAGGAGGAAGGTTCTCCTGGATCCCTCCTGGGGAACCACATCTCTATTCCAGCTTCTGCAGAGATGGTTGATTGGGTCCATGTGCTACATGAGTAATCTCTTCACAAACGGTTATGCAGCCACACACTTGGTGTTTCACTGGGACATGCTTTGTCGTTGACTGCAGTAGGGATAGGCCGGAAATTTTCTAAATCATCAAGTTCGGACTCCCTTTTGCTTAACAGTTCCTTTTTCAATCCGTCTTTATCCTCTCATATTTTACTGTAAGCAGCAAGGAGAAACCAGGTCACACCTTTAATGCTTTGCTTAGAAATTTCCTCAGCTAGAATAGTTCATCACTCACAAGTTCTGCTTTCCACAACACTAGAACATAAGTCAGCCAAGTTCTTTGCCACATTATAACAAGGATCACCTTTTCTCCACTTTCCAATAACATGTTCCTCGTCTCTATTTCTGTGCACGCGTGCTCAGTCACTTGAGTTGTGTCCAGCTCTACGTGACCCCATGGACTACAGCCTGCCACATGACCCTGTCTATGAGATTTTCCAGGAAAGAATACTGGAGTGGGTTGCCATTTCCTCCTCCAGGGGATCTTCCCAACCCGGGGATCTAACCTGGGTCTCCTGTATTGGCAGGTGGATTCTTTACCACTGAGCCATCTGGGAAGCCTCCTCATCTATGTGAGACCTCACCAAAACTTTTAACATCCATACTTCTACCAGCATTCTGTTTATAATGCCATGTGTTTTCTCTGAGACCATAGAACCTTTCTCTACAGCCTGCGTCTTTCTTTATGAGCCCTTACTGGTATTGCCTTTAATGTTCATATTTCTACCAACAGTGTCTTCAAGGCAGTTGAGACTTTGTCTAACATGAACCTCAAAATTCTTTTGCCTCTTCCAGTTCCAAAGTCCTTTCCTCATTTTAAGGTATTTGGTATTTGTGAGATCAACACCCCCACTTCCCAGTATTTTGGAAGAAAAAAGATAAGGGAAGGACTGAAAATTTTTGATTTAGGATTACTTCCTATAGCTCTTAAGAAAATACTTGCATTTTCCCAGTTAATGGCATTCAACTCAATTTCCGCACGCATCTGTCTCTCTGAAATGATAGTATAGTCTTAACTTATAGGAATTTTATGAGGAAAAGACTGAAAAGTGTTCTCTACGTATTAAATGCTATGCCGTAGCTACATTAGAGCTGTGTCATTGATAACTTGTCTGACCTGGCCTTGAGGCTGCTTAAACCAACCTTTCTTATACTCTGATGAGTGCTTATACCACACCCTTCCTGACCCAGCCTCCTGCTCCACTGTAAGGGCAACTCATCTGTTCAGGGAGAGCACGTTATTGAGGGTAAATGCTGAGAGAATTAAATTTTTCTGTTACTGGAAATAAAATTTCAAAATAGCAAGAAAAATCATCATTAGAATTTCATATTGATTATAACTTTAAAGAAACTTTTTTTTTTTCCAATTTTTACTTTCAGGCGAAATCAGCTCCTGTACCAGGAGAGAGTGAAACTGTAATAGCTACAAAAACTACTGATGTAGAAGGAAGACTGTCAGCATTATTACAAGAAACTAAAGAGTTAAAGGTTGGTTTGGTGAAACTTTTTATTCATTGTATACTATGTGAAATGAAGTCCAGGGAATTTTATTTTATTTCATTTAATTTCTCAAATTCTTGGATTTATGAAGAAAGTTAATGGGACATAATCTTACCTCACAATAAGTCCATTCCTATTTTGATGACTAAAGGTGGCACAAATGAATATTTTTAAATGCTGTTTCAAATAATGGTATCAAATATGTAAAATAAGATTGTATATGAGTGTACTTGAAAGTAAAAGCACATGTTTAATCAAAGTAAAAAAGAGTTAAGTTTTCTTATCAATCTCTAATCACAGTAAGAAACAAGGAGTATAGCTTTGGCTAATACACAAGCCATAAGCTAAAGAACACAGATACCTTAAATCCTACCAGCCTATTGTGTGACAGAAAAATCAAAACAGATAGGATGAAGTAAAGAATGAGGTAACAGTAATAAAAATGGAAAGGTAGGAATTAAAACATGGCAAGAGGAAGATAAGTGATTCTGCCTTTTGGATTGTGGTCAAATTATTTTATATTTAAGCTATGGATTTTACTTGAAGCTATCTTTCTTTCCCATTTAATTGTATATGTGAAGTTGGGATAATTTTTTTTTTTTTTTTTAATTTGAGTCCTAATTCTGGTGCTAACCAGGCTTCTGTAAGATGTTAATGTCTTTATTTATTCCTCTGATTATCTGAAATAGTAGGATTTTTTGAGGAGTAGGGTAATTAAAACTATTTTTTTGTTGTCGAACTCTGATTTTCACAGCAATCATCTTTGATGTATAGCCTAACATAAATTCTCATGTTACTAGATGACTTTGTGTGTGTGTGTATTTTAAAATCTCTTGTCCCCCCAACACCTAACCCCCAAACTCTTCAGATTGTATGAGTACAGAGATCTGTCATAGAAAGAATATATTTGTTAAAACCGTAGGAGAGTGAATACTAATTTTTGATTGTGATTTTCACCTTTCTTTTCTTAGAATGAAATTAAAGCTCTGTCTGAGGAAAGAACTGCTATTAAAGAGCAGCTGGATTCATCTAACAGTACCATTGCCATCTTACAAAATGAGAAAAACAAGCTCGAGGTGGACATTACAGATTCTAAAAAAGAACAAGATGATCTCTTGGTGCTGTTGGCCGATCAAGACCAGAAAATATTTTCATTAAAGAATAAACTCAAGGAACTTGGTCATCCAGTAAGATTGCGATGTTTCCAAAAATGGTTTATATGTGTTTCTTTATGATGTGTTTTTAAACATTGTCCTGTGTCATGGGAATGTTGGTATGCTTGTATATCAGCACTACCGGCATAGATTTGTAGGTATGTGAATTGACTTAAGACACAGATTAGATGCAGTTTCCAGCTTTTGTTAACTCTTCTCTTTCAGAATCTGAGCCTGGAAGGTGACTTGATTTATTTGTTCCTGTGGTAACAGAGACACTCACCATCCAAATGTACCATCCCCATTTGGCTGTGTTGGTTCAGATTTATGTGTAGAGTTGTAGCCATCTAGCAGCAAGTGAACCTGTGTATCTTGTCGCATATTAAAAATAACAGGAAACCTTGAATATTAAATCAAGGAAATCAGATGGCCCATAATCTACTATATTTACTAGAGTAAAGAATTTATCCTTGGAGTAGATACCATTTTGTGTTGAATGTGATGTGACCAGATCTTCATAATGTTAAATGAGTATTTTCCCTTTAGGTTGAGGAAGAGGATGAACTTGAATCCGGAGACCAAGATGATGAGGATGATGAAGATGAAGATGATGGCAAGGAGCAGGGTCATATCTAGCTTTAAAATCTCTAGGAATGATAGAGACTATATTGTAACTTTGAAGATGGAGTCTTAAGACAGTGCTTTGGTTTGCCTCCACAGAAAATAAAGATTTAGAAACCAAGTGGAAAACATTCACTAATACAACTATTGATGTATTTTTTAAATGATGCCACCCATGTTGATAATCCTGTTACTCTAACTTTATGTAGAATATACATCTTTTATTGAACCAAACTGTTCCAAAATATAATTTGCAAAGAACTACAGATACCAAAAATATACCATTTTTTTCAGGCATGTGGTGGCAGTGCTATTTGCCTTAGTTCATTGGTTGTTTGTGGAGTTCTGTATTTGTCTGCTATTTTTACTTTTCAGAATTTGTGACTTTTAAGTACTAACACATTTGATTTAATGTATGTTGGAATCACTGTTTCTAAATTAAGTATTGGAGTTCCTAGCTAATGATTTCCTTTTGAAGAAATGGATTTACTTAAAGGCAAGATAGCATGGTCTGGGGGTAATACATCATCAGCCCTTCACCCAGTATGACTCCTGATGTGAGCAGGACAAGACAGTTGAGCGTGAGTGCCTTGACACTTGACACGGCGGTGTTCTGTACCTAGTGAAGAAGGCTGCAGACACGCAGTGAAGAGGAGGAGGTTTCTGAGAAACTTTTCCAACAGTGTATTAGCATGTGTTTGGTTTTGATTTTATTTTTAGCTAAACATTAAAACACATTACAAATTAACAGCTCATACAACTCAGATTTAGTATTATTATTTGATTATTATAAAACATATTATGTCCCTAGTTTTAAAAAAGACTCAAACTATGGTTTATATAATTTATTGGCATTTTTGCTGAATAGGTTTAAGTCAGATCATAGATTTTTAAAAAAGCAATGAAGCAATGTGTCAAAATTTAATGTTTTCGTAATAAAAATAGATATTATGTTCACTTAATTCCTGGTCTTGGTTCACTTTTTGAGATTTTGAGAGTAGTATTTTGTTCTTTGTAAAGGATGAAGCAGGGAGAAGCGGTGAGAAGCGTCCTTCTCTTACTAAGAGGACTTTGCTATAACTGGGTGATAACAGCAGTCTTATCATTTAAATCTAACAATTGGGATTCCATAAGATTGGAGGGAACTTAATTGGAACAAAAACAGATGAAGTAGGGTTTGGATGTTTGTAAACTGAGCAATGGAGTTCTTTCTTCACAATGATTTTTTACTTAAACTAGCTCCAATACGTTGACCACCTGAGGTGAACAGCCAGCTTATTGGAAAAGACCCTGATGCTGGGAAAGATTGAAGGCAAAAGGAGAAGAGGATGGTTGGATGGCATCACCATTTCAAGGGACATGAACTTGGGTGAACTCTGGGAGATGGTGAGGGACAGGGCAGCCTGGTGTGCTGCACTCCATGGGGCCACAAAGAATCAGACACAGCTTAGTGACTGAACAATGACCACAGGCTTATTTAAAGGCAAGACAGCAAGAGAGTTGGGCATAATATATTTCATCTACCTCCTGGTTTCAGTAATAATTTGAGGAATCCACTAAGGGGCACAGACTTTTAAAGGAAGTATTGAAAAGGGAGATAGATGGTTGTGTGTTACAGAGCGCCCATGAATACGTACCACATCCCGCCCCCTCCCACACTGCCACACCTCTGGAGATGGCATCAGCCATCAGAGGACCATGTGATTATTACCAGACCAGCTCGTACTGTGTGATGTTCTTCTAAAGTTGACACCATGTGGTGACCTCTTCAGGCCAATATTATAAGAATAAAGAAAAGTGGGTCAGGAGAAGGAAGAAGACTTCCAAGAATAACAGAATACCAAAGGTCTTCAGAAAGAAATAGCTGCAAAATCAGTGATAGTTTGCCAGAATTCAGTCACTCAGGCTGGCTTGGAGTAGAGAAGATGCAAGAAGCCCTCGAAGCTGCACAGTCCAGCCTGGAGCCCAAAAGGACACCTTCCTAACGTAGCCATAGTTTGGGGGTCTTGTTTGTTTGTTTGTTTTTACCTGAATTGCTTCTGAAGCCTCCTAACTCAGTCTCCATCTCCAATTGGTCGTTGCCTCTCCGGGCCATCCTCAGTATTCACCACAGTAGGCCGTCTAGTCAAGGCTATGGTTTTTCCAGTGGTCATGTATGGATGTGAGAGTTGGACTATAAAGAAAGCTGAGCGCGGAAGAATTGATGCTTTTGAACTGTGGTGTTGGAGAAGACTCTTGAGAGTCCCTTGGACTGCAAGGAGATCCAACCAGTCCGTCTTAAAGGAGATCAGCCCTGGGATTTCTTTGGAAGGAATGATGCTAAAGCTGAAACTCCAGTACTTTGGCCACCTGATGCGAAGAGCTGACTCATTTGAAAAGACTCTGATGCTGGGAAAGATTGAGGGCAGGAGGAGAAGCGGACAACAGGATGAGATGGTTGGATGGCATCACCGACTCAATGGACGTGGGTTTGGGTGAACTCCGGGAGTTGGTGATGGACAGGGAGGCCTGCCTGGTGTGCTGCAATTCATGGGGTCTCAAAGAGTTGGACACAACTGAGTGACTAAACTGAACTGAAGCTTCCTGAAATGAAAACAGGAGCCAGAGACTACAGTTGCCTACTGTTTGGAGTCCTTAGCCAGGAGGATAAGACCCTCAGTGCTCTACCACTCTCTAATTTCGCTTCCTTCAAGAATATTTTAGAACTATGCCAATACATTAGCTATCATGGCACATAACCTTCTTTTTCATCCTTCACTTTGCTTTTGAACATGTTTCCTCTGTCAGCCTTCACATTAAAGGCTATTTCTGGACTTCTCTGGAGGTTCAATGGTTAAGACTCCACACTGCAAATGCAGGGGGTGCAGGTTCAATCCCTGGTCAGGGAACTAAGATCCCACATGCTGTGTGGAACAGCCAAAAAAGAAAGAAAAAGGTGGTGGTGGTGGGGGGCGGCTATTCCCATGTATTGGAAACTACAACAGTGGAGCAGTCATAAAGCACAAAACATACTTTTCCTTATTTTAAGTTTTATTCAAGTACAGTTGCATGTCTCTGGCATGTCAGAAAAGAATAATCATCCAAGATTACTACAAGAGGTTAAGTAACAGCTCACATTTTAAATGTGTAAGTTCAGTTCAGTCGCTCAGTCATGTCCGACTCTTTGCGACCCCATGGACTGCAGCACGCCAGGCCTCCCTATCTATCACCAACTTAGTTACTTTGAACTTATGCTGATAGAAAATCAAACCTGTTCTTGAAAGTTGTGTTGCAGCGAGGTAGAGGCCTCATAATGCTCATCAGAACAAAAAGCTTTACTGTTAGAGCAAAACGCATTCATTCAATGAATATTTACTGAGTTTATAAATGAGACAAAGACCCTTCCCCATTTAACTTCCCCATATATCTGGCAGCGTAAACAACAGTAAACACATACGTAAGTATCAAATGCTTTGTAGCTTCTAGAAAGGAGTTTTTATTTTACTCTGATGGGAAGCTAGAGAAGTGATTAGATCTGGTTTGTATTCATAAATTACTTTCTCCACTATGTCGAGAATTGTCTTTGGGGAAGAGGTTAAGAAAGAAAGCCAGGGGACTAGGTGGGAGGCTATTGGCCTCATCTAAGCAAAAGCAGATATAGTTCAGACTACACTGTGGGGGTGGTAGGGTCTAAAATGGTGGAATTGGGGATACATTTTACAGGTAGACCCAAGAAGACTGGTTGGTGAATTGCACGTGTCTGGGGAGTAGAGGAGCAAGACAAGAATAACTCGTGGGGGAAGGTGGGAGGAGCAGGTTTGGTGTGGGATCTAAAGTTGTGTGTTAGGCTTGCTAAATCTGAAACCCAAATAGATATATTTCTGCAAATAGATGTTTGGTAGGCTGTTTGGACCTAATTAGGGCTGGAAAAAAATAGTCTATAGATGGAATTTAAGCCCATCCATCAGAGTAAGTTCTTACAGAGAGTGAGTATAGAAAGAAAACAGCCAAGAACTAAACCTTTGGATGGCTCAGCCTTGAGTTTGGGGAAGGATCTTAAGATATATTAAATGAACAATGAAATCATCTTATCCAGAGCAAATTTGAGCCTTGGAATTAAGGGGAAAACAGCAAGCTATGACCTTCAAACTGGTTTCTTACTGCAATTCTGAAAAATGAAAAAAGCCTTTTCCAACAGCTTTAATGAAAGACATCATCAATATAGACTAGTTCTTTACTAGTGAACCTAATCAAACTGTTTTTTTTGTTAAGAATCTGCCCTGCTAACCAAATAGAAGATATATATCTAAAGAAAATAATATCCTTTGAAAAGTTTCATTTTAATGCAGGTTACTTTATCAAATTGTCCCTTTTGTGGATTAGTGACTTTCCCTTCCAGGAACTGTAAAATTATTCTTGCAGTTCTATGTCTACAACTCAGAAGCTTTAGGGTTTTCTATAACCTTTCAGAATTAAAATAACTTTGCAGAGGGGAAAACATTGAGGTATGACACACAGTATCTTAAATGTGGTTTCCCTTCCTTTGGATTAACTCATTTTTTTGTCTTGACGTAAGTTTTTCCACATTCACTCTAAACAGTTGTGACTAGTCTTAGTTTGAAAAAGTTTTACGCAGCAACCTTGCTGCAATTATATATTATCTTTGATTTTGCTTATTACAAAAACATGAGACCACTTCGTAATTACATTATCCTACCTATGAGAATGTAAACAGAAGTTCCATTAATTGCTCTGCTAGTCTTTTTTTAGCTCTGGCTTTTAATTCTAGGTTTATTTAAATGTGTTGAATCTAGTGGAATATCTATAGAGGTAAAGCTCACCATTTTGTGACTCTTAACAAGCTCTCTCACCTCTATGGTTTCATGTTGCTAATACCCTGAAATACCCTGAAATAATAATAAATGTCAGGGAAAAGGTGAGATGTAAATGAGTTGCTGCAGTGGACATGATATGGGCTTTCTGATCCTTTTTTCACCCTTGTGTTGTAGATCCAAAATGAGATTACATAAAGCCTGTGAAACAAAAAGCAGGCAAGTGTTACACAACAAAAATGGTTAGCATGTTTAAAAGTAGGATGAGCTGAATAAAAGCCTAAATATTACCTAGGTTTCTATCCTGCATTACACATTACCACAAATTTAGTGACTTAACACTGTGTCCACAGTCACTGGGTCATGAGTCAGGGCACAGCTTAACTAGATCCCCTGCTTTTGTCCCAAACCTGCAATCAAGGTGGCAGCAAGGCTGTATTCTCATCTGCAGGCTCAACTAGAGGAGAATCGGTTTCCAAAGTTCATTCAGTTGTTGGTAGAATTCATGTCCTTACAGTCGTAGAACTAGGGCTTCAGTTTCTTGCTGGCAGTTGACTGAAGCCTGTTCTCGGTAACTAGTGGTCACCTGTAGTTTCTTGCCTCATGGGCTCCCTCAGCATGCTTGCTGACTTCATCAAGACAGCAAGGGGAAAGTCTAGCCACAGAAGACTGAGTCTTACATAAAATATATCACAGGAGTGGCATCCACCACCTTGCCATAGTCTATTGGCTAGAAGCAAGTCAGATCCTGCCCACTCTTGAGAAGGAATTACACAAAGGCATGAATACCAGGATGTGGAGATCATGGGATGCTGCATGCTTTTATTTTATTGAAACTTAACTCTTCAAAACAAGGTGTTGAGGGTGGGGGGCATGATGAGTGCAGTTGGAAGGAGGTAATAAATTCAATAGCAGGTATCTGTTAACTTCTGAATGTTGAATTTTAAGCCTACTTTTTCCACTCTCCTCTCCCTTTCATCAAGAGGCTCTTTAGTTCTTTGCTTTCTGTCGTAAGAATGGTGTCATCTGCATATCTGAGGTTACTGATATTTCTCCCAGAAATCTTGATTCCAGCTTGTGCTTCATCCAGTCCGGCATTTTGCATGATGTACTCTGCATATAAGTTAAATAAGCAGGGTGACAGTATACAGCCTTGACGTGCTCCTTTCCCGATTTGGAACCAGTCTGTTGTTCCATGTTCTGTTCTAACTGTTGCTTTTTGACCTGCATACAGATTTTTCAGGAGCCAGGTCAGATGGTCTGGTATTCCCTTCTCTTTAAGAATTTTCCACAGTTTGTTGTGATCTACATAGTCAAAGGCTTTGGTGTAGTCAGTAAAGCATTAGTAGATGTTTTTTCTGGAACTCTTGCTTTTTCAATGATCCAATGGATATTGGCAATTTGATCTCTAGTTCCTCTGCCTTTTCTAAATCCAGCTTGAACATATAGAAGTTCACGGTTCATGTACTGTTGAAGCCTGGCTTGGAGAATTTTGAGCATCACTTTGCTAGCATGTGGAAGTGAAAGTCGCTCAGTGTCCAACTCTTTGTGACCCCCTGGACTTTACAGTCCATGAAATTTTCCAGGCCAGAATATTGGAGTGGGTAGCCTTTCCCTTCTCCAGGGGATCTTCCCAACCCAGGGATCGAACCCAGGTCTCCCGCATTGCTGGCGAATTCTTTACCAGCTGAGCCACGTGGGGGTGAGATGAGTACAACTGTGCGATAGTTTGAACATTCTTTGGCATTGCCTTTCTTTGGGATTGGAATGAAAACTGACCTCTCCCAGTCCTGTGGCCTTAAAACTTAACATTCAGAAAATTAAGATCACGGTATCCGGTCCCATCACTTCATGGAAAATAGATGGGGAAACAATGGAAACAGTGAAAGACTATTTTCTTGGGCTCCAAAATCGCTGCAGATGGTGAAATTAAAAGACACTTGCTCCTTGAAAGAAAAGCTATGACCAACCTAGACAGCGTGTTAAAAAGCAGAGACTTTGCTGACAAAGATCCATCTAGTCAAAGCTATGGTTTTTCCACTGGTCATGTATGAATGTGAGAGTTGGACTATGAAGAAAGCTGAGCACCGAAGAATTGATGCTTTTGAACTGTGATGTTGTAGAAGATTCTTGAGAGTCCCTTAGACCGCAAGGAGATCCAACCAGTCCATCCTAGGAAATCAGTCCTGAATATTCATTGTAAGGACTGATGCTGAAGCTGAAACTCCAATACTTTGGCCACCTACAAATAAGTGACTCACTGGAAAAGATCCTGATGCTGGGAAAGATCAAAGGCAGAAGGGGGACGACAGAGGATGAAATGGTTGGATGGCATTACCGACTCGATGGACGTAAGTTTGAGCAAGCTCTGGGAGTTGGTGATGGACAGGGAGGCCTGGCATGCTGCAGTTCATGTGGTTGCAAAGAATCGGACACGACTGCGCAACTGAACTAACTGATCTCTTAACCTCACCTTATTCCAGGCTGGGATCCCTGCAAATGGATGATTAAACAAGTCAGAGTAACTGTAACAGTGGTCGGTAATAAGTATAACAGTGTAAAGCTATCAACCACCATCCAGACATTACTGTCACAAATTTTTATCTTCAGGCCAGTTCTGTTCTCAGAGCTAATGTCCACTTCTTTGTCTCCAAGTGGTATCACAAAGCTATCTCAGATACAACATGTTAAAAACCGAATTTATGTTCCTTCCCTCCCTAAGCCTGGTCCTCTTGTATGCTCATTTCAGGTGGACTGGTGCCATCCTTTTTTCCTACTGCACAAACAAGAAATTTCGGTCATCCTTAATACCTACCTCTCAACTTTGGTTTCAGTCACTAGAAGGTTCTCATTTCTGTCTATTTTCTTCCATTTTGAGGGTACCCTGTGTGTGTGTGTGCTGTGCTAAGTCACTTCAGTTGTGTCTGACTCTCTGCTACGCTATGGACCAGAGCCCGCCAGGCTCCTCCATCCAGGGATTCTCCAGGCAAGAATACTGGAGTGGGTTGCCATGTCCCTCTCCAGGAGATCTTCCCGATCCAGGGATAGTATCCACGTCTCTTATGTCTCCTGTGTTGGCCGGCAGGTTCTTTATCACTAGCACCACCTGAGAAGTCTTTTCCCAAGCATTTGCTCTGATGAAGAAGGCACCCCTAGCAAGAAACTGTAGGCAGCCTCCAACCAACAGCCCAGAAAGAACTTAGTCCTGCCCAACAAACACAAAGTGAACTTGGAAGCAATTCTTGCCCCTGCTGAATCTTGAGATGACCCCATCTCTGGCTGCCACCTGATTGCAGCCTTCTGACAGACCCTGTAGGAAAAGGCTCAGCAAAGTCATGGCCCAAAGCCTGACCTGCAGACCATAGGCGATAAGTGTGTGCTGTTTTAAGCCACTGAGTTTTGAGATAATTTATGATGCAGCAATAAAGAGCTCATCCATGTTGTATGGTACATAGTACTGGTTCCCTTTCCTTTCTCAAGTCTCCTTTCTAATTTTGGTGCCTTTTACCATTCCAAATTTCTGCTGTATGTATTGAGATGAAATCTGTTTTCCGGTGGCCCTGTGCATTGATCATAGCTTGAGTCTTTAGAGTCATGCAGACTTAAACAGCAAACATGTATCCCTGAGGCTGCACTCCAAGAAATCTTTCCCGCTCCTTCAGATGTTCTTTAGTGGTTCTTGGGAGAAGCCGTGTCTGTATGTAGCGCCCAAATTGAGTGGAACAAACAATCACCTCCATGTTCTGAGTACTCTTTGTGTGACAGCTGCTTATTCCTTGTAAAGCAAGGCCAGTACAATGCTCAGTTAATGTAGGCCAAGCACAAAACATCCTGTTTTCAACTCAATCTAAGATTTTGGTGGAGTTTTCAAATACAACCGCAGACAAAATGTAACTGCAGGCTCATTGCCCTGCCTGTTTTCCATCAGTGCTGTGGTTCAGCTGTTCTGTACTTCTGTAGTTGTTCTTTGGACTCCAAAGGATAAGATCTTTTATACCTGCTTAAATTTAGATTTGTGAGTGGTTCCCCTGCATTTCTGCAGACTTTTTGGATATATATCATATCCTGGTTTTTATCATAAGCACTTTATTTTAGCCATCTCTTTAAAAAAAAGGAGAAGAATTGTTTTGCTCTACTGACTTCACTTTCTCCAGGGGATCTTTCCAATCCAAGGATCAGACACGGATCTCCTGCACTGCAGGTGAATTCTTTTCTTCTGAACCACCAGAGAGGGAATGGCTACCCACTCCAGTATTCTTGCCTGGAGATTTCCAAGGACAGAGGAGCCTGGTGGGCTATAGGCCATGGGGTCGCAAAGAGTCAGACATAACTGAGCGACTAACACTGTCATTGACTTCACCAGGTTATTGCCACAATTCAATATACTCTCACAAGGGAAAACATAAAATTTCAAGTTTGTTTTTTATTTAAGAAAAATTATAAGACTTCCCTGGAAGTCCAGTAATCAAGACTCTATGCTTCCAAATGCAGGGGACATCAATTCTATCCCTGGTCAGGGAACTAAGATCTCACATGCTATGCAGCATGGCCAAATAATTTTTAAAGAAATACTATAAACATATGACCTAACTGATATCACTCATGGATTAAAGCAGCTGATAAGATATCTCATAAAGATATTTAATAAATATGTGATAAAGGTAATAGAATTTTGAAGCTCATTTTAAACTACCTCAGTTAATACATGGGCTTCCCTGATCGCTCAGCGAGTAAAGAATCTGCCTGCAATGCAAGAGAGACAGGAGACACAGCTTCAATCCCTCAGTCAGGAAGATCCCCTGGAGGAGTACATGGCACCCCATCCCAGTGTTCTTGCCTGGAGAATCCCATGGACAGAGAAATCTGGTGGACTGTAGTCTGCTGCTGCTGCTACTTCTGCTGCTAAGTCACTTCAATCGTGTCCGACTCTGCGAACCCAAAGACGGCAGCCTACCAGGCTCCACAGTCCCTGGGATTCTCCAGGCAAGAACACTGGAGTGGGTTGCCAGTTCCTTCAATGCATGAAGGTGAAAAGTGAAAGTGAAGTCGCTCAGTCCTGTCCGACTCTGAGCAACCCCACGGACTGCAGCCTACCAGGCTCCTCCGTCCATGGGATTTTCCAGGTAAGAGTACTGGAGTGGGGTGCCATTGCCTTCTCCGGGACTATAGTCTAAAGGATCACAAAGAGTTGGACATGACTGAAGCAACTAAGAATGCACACAGAGTCTATACATGACATGTCAAATAACTTAAATTTTCTAATCTTGTATAATTAACATTTTTCTTATTGATAAATGGTTAAAAAGCATCTTGTGCTCAAAAAAATGACAAAGCATATAATTGGGTTACTAAGATAATACTATACTTTGCTGTCAATCATAATCTCTCAAACACTCCCATATTAGGCCAAGGCAATAAATCAGTTATGAAAAAGTATGTGAATATACGATTCAAAGGCTTCCCTGGTGGCTCAGATGGTAATGAATCAGCCTGTAATGCAGGAGACCCGAGTTCAACCCCTGGGTCAGGAAGATGCCCTGAAGAAGGGAATGGCAACCCACTCCAGTATTCTTGCCTGAAGAATACCGTGGACAGAGGAGCCTGGCAGCAACAATCCATGGGGTCACAAAGAGTTGGACATGACTGAGCGATTCAATGAAGTAACTTCCTTGTTCAAGTTTGGTTATGAGCATTTCTTTAATTTGTTTGGTCCTATTCTAAAATTAATCCAATACAGTACTATTCAGTGATCTATTTCTCATACTGAAGCACTCTTTCTCACAACTTAATAACCTTGAGTCATAGTAACTACAGTATTTAATGAAAAAAATTATTGAATTCATGCAATAATATTTAAGGCAATTTGAGTTACAAATAATTATGAAAAATAACACTAGAAGAATTGGAGATAACAGACATAGAGATGTTTTGCTGTAATGGGGAGTAGAGAAATAGTCCACAGTTGAACTAGGAGTGGGGTCCAGTGTAAAAGATTTTCCAGATAGGAAATACTAACAACTGTATGCAGATGGGAATAACCAACTAGAGAAGAGAAAGGGTTACAGTTGCTAAAGTCTTTGAAGAGATGAGTGGGGTCAGGAGCTAAAGCACAAGTGGAGGGTGGCCTTAGAGTGAAGGAAGACACTATATTCTCAGTAACAAGAGGGGAGGTAGAGGATATGGAGACTTTTTGGTATGTGGTGGTGGTGGGCATGTGTGGAAGTTCTCCTCTAACTGCTTTTATTTTCTCCATTAAGTAGGAAAGCAATATATCAGTTAGAAGTAAGAACTGGGAAAAGAGGTTTGAAGAAAGTGGAGAAGTCGTGAAAATGGATATCTTAGAGTGGAGCTGGGAAATTCAATGAACCAGGAAAATGTAGTTCTAGGCATCAATTTCAGACACAAAAATGTGAGGAAGAATAAGACGATCTTCTTCTTTGTCCCTTCTTAAGAGCCTGGAAGCATTTCCTTGAAGCTCCCAGCCAATTGCCTATGAGCCTTTGACTGTGTGGATCACAATAAACTGTGGAAAATTCTGAAAGAGATGGGAATACCAGACCACCTGATCTGCCTCTTGAGAAATTTGTATGCAGGTCAGGAAGCAACAGTTAGAACTGGACATGGAACAACAGACTGGTTCCAAATAGGAAAAACAGTATGTCAAGGCTGTATATTGTCACCCTGCTTATTTAACTTATATGCAGAGTACATGAGAAATGCTGGGCTGGAGGAAGCACAAGCTGGAATCAAGATTGCCGGGAGAAATATCAATAACCTGAGATATGCAGATGACACTACCCTTATAGCAGAATGTGAAGAGGAACTAAAAAGCCTCTTGATGAAAGTGAAAGAGGAGAGTGAAAAAGTTGGCTTAAAGTTCAACATTCAGAAAATGAAGATCATGGCATCTGGTCCCATCATTCATGGGAAATAGATGGGGAAACAGTGGAAACAGTGCGGGGGGCTCCAAAATCACTGCAGATGGTGACTGCAGCCATGAAATTAAAAGATGCTTACTCCTTGGAAGGAAAGTTATGACCAACCTAGACAGCACATTGAAAAGCAGAGACATTACTTTGCCAACAAAGGTCCGTCTAGTCAAGGC
>NW_011494664.1:1507267-1533367 GCF_000754665.1 Bison bison bison | reverse complement strand
AGCAGAGACATTACTTTGCCAACAAAGGTCCGTCTAGTCAAGGCTGTGGTTTTTCCTGTGGTCATGTATGGATGTGAGAGTTGGACTGTGAAGAAGGCTGAGCGCCGAAGAATCGATGCTTTTGAACTGTGGTGTTGGAGAAGACTCTGAGAGTCCCTTGGACTGCAAGGAGATCCAACCAGTCCATTCTGAAGGAGATCAGCCCTGAGATTTCTTTGGAAGGAATGATGCTAAAGCTGAAACTCCAGTACTTTGGCCACCTCATGCGAAGAGTTGACTCATTGGAAAAGACTCTGATGCTGGGAGGGATTGAGGGCAGGAGGAGAAGGGGATGACAGAGGATGAGATGGCCAGATGGCATCACTGACTCGTTGGACGTGAGTTTGAGTGAACTCCGGGAGTTGGTGATGGACAGGGAGGCCTGGCGTGCTGTGATTCATGGGGTCACAAACAGTCGGACACGACTGAGCGACTGAACTGAACTGAACTGAAGAATTAACATCTGGCCTGGAGCTCCACAGAGATTTAGACCTACTTGGGATCTTCCTTCTTACCACACTGTTTCCTTGGCAACCGTCATGTTAAGCTAGAGAGGAAAGCTTTGTGCTGGAAGCTATCTGCCTGTTTTCTGTGAAATCCCCGGTCTGTGGAATTGCGCATGCAGAGAGCACTAAGCTGGCATCCAGAGAGAAACTGGTGAGAAGCCAATCAAATGATCCATGCACCTAGAACTTCCTATATGTGACCCGAGTAGCTTACAGGGGCCAAGAGGCTGTGTGTGTTGGTAGTCCCTCAGCTTGTGGATGGCATGAAGGTACTGTGCACTCAATACTCCTCTCTTCATCTCTCTGTAAAGTTTAAAAAAAAAAAATGAAGTATTGGAATAAAGTCTACTGTATGAGTTTGATTGATGGTCAAAACCCAAGCTACTGCTGATGTGGGAAAGCATGGCATCTGAACAGGATTGGCATTTGAATCCTTAGCTCGATTTGTGTCTTCCTGTGTCATGGACAGAATTGGCTCACAGACCCATTTACTGGCAAACCGATTAACAGCAAAGCAAATGAGACCACAGTGATTGCATGGACTAATTGCAACTCACCCTGGGGTGTGTGGCTAAGTGGGGAACGATTCTCTGAGAGCCCACTGCTTGGTATGCGTGGGACGTACTGAACAAAACAAAGGTTATGTTAAGAAGGAAAGATGGGTACCAAGGGCTGGCAGTGAAAGGAGACTGGGTAGGCAATCCGTTGCCTCTGTTGTGTGTATTTAAGACATACACACTATCAGGGCAAAACTGAATTTTCTCTCAGGTCTCTGTAGCTGTTTGCTGAGATGGGAATTAGTGTCAAAAATCCTACTGAAAAGTTGGCTATTTCATGTTAGGCATGAATTATATCACAGACTAGATATGTAACTCAAACACCAAACCTACTCTTCCCATTGTTTCATATAATGGTCACACTTATATGAAATTCACATCTTATGGCTTTAAAAATATTCTGACTGCTAAACCATATCAAATGATCTGTATTTAATGTATTTTTGTGTGATTGTCATGCATAAAGTGCTGCAAAGTTACCAGTGTCTGAAGATTAGTTGAAAAATGCATTACAGTACTTCAGTTATCTTCCTAAATTTACTTTTTACTCATTAGTTTTGATGGGGCCCAGGGTAGGTCGCCAACATGGGCCTCAATGGCATATTGCTTATTTTGAATTAAAGTTATTTAAGAAATGGTCAACATAAGGAGGGTACTATGGGAGACGTTCTCTGTCTCCCTGAAACAGGAATTAAATCTCTCCTGTGAAAGGTGCTCCCTGACCCCCACCCCACATCTGGAAGTAGAAGGACACCCCTAATAGTCAGAGACAGGGAGTGAGGGCTGAGAGGCCTGTATTACAAATACATTACTTCTTCAGTTTTCTACCTTAAGTCCAAATTCTGTTTAGATCCTTTGCTAACTGAGCATCCCAAGCCTCAATTTCTTTGTCCTGTCAGTTCCTCACAAATTTATAGTTTTTGTCTAAAAAGTATAAAACTGGCCACTTTGGCCACTTCCTTTCGTCCCATTTCTATGAGACCTCTTTCTGCACATATTAAAAAAAAATTTTTTTTCTCCTCTTAATCTGTCCTGTGTCCATTTTATTACCAGTCTAGCAGCAAGAACAAAAGGGGGGTACGGGGTGGGGGAGATTTCCCCCTTCATGACAGTTCTTTCTTAGCAAGCAATAATTCACCTGCAGAATGAGTTCATGAGAAACATTGTGTTCCACAGCTGGTGGGCACTAGTGTCAACTTGTTTTCCCATTTATCCTACACGTGTAATGCAGGTGAGCAAACAGATTCGATACTTAAAGGGGTATAAAGAATAGGCAGACTTAAGTACAAACCCTTGCATCTAGCAAATGTCAAAAATCAAATGTCTGCGTGTCTTCATCAGCTCAGGTTACCAAAACAAAATACCACAGAGTAGCTGATGTAAGCAACCGAATTTTATTTTTTCACTTCTGGAGGCCAAGAAATCTAAGATCAATGTGCCATAAAGGTAGGTTTTCCTCTGAGTCTCTTTCTCTTAGCTTGTAGGCAGCTGCCACCATCCTGACCTGGTCTACACATGAAGAGAAGGAGAGGAAAAGGAAGAAGGAAGGAGAGAAAGAAAGAGAGAGGAAGAGAGAGAGAAAGCCTCTCTGGTGTCTCTTCTTACAAGGGCACTAATCCCATCATGGGGCCACACCCCCACAATCACCACTAGACCACTCAATTGTGTCTGACTCTTTGCAACCACAAGGACTGAAGTCTGCCTGGAGGAGGGCAGACTGGAAGATCCCCTGCAGGAGGGCATGGCAAACCCCTCCAGTATTCTCTCTTGGAGAATTCCATGGACAGAGGAGCCTGGCAGGCTAGAGTCCAGAGGGTCACACAGAGTTGAATACAACTGAAGCGACCAAGCGCAGCAGCAGCAGGCATATAATTGCTTGGTTCTATGCATAACTTACATGGAACAGTCATTATCTTTCCTTCAAAAGGCCTTTTTCTTCCAAAATGTTCAAAGGAATGCCCTTTTCAGTAGCTAATTAACCTGTGCATTTTGTGAAATTAATAGTAATTTTTCTTATATTATCCACTAGTGCTTATTCATGATAAATCTGTTTAGATTCTAATGAGTATTTTCCTCTGATTAGGTATTTAATATTTGTTAATACAGAGATATTGATAAATAATTTCCCATCTTAGTTAAGGCGTAATGTGGACCTTTATGGTTCATTTGTGTTTGCTGTCCACTAACTTTACCTTCTTGAATCAAAAAGTTCTCTATGGGCTAAAATGCCATTTAATAAATTTAAGCACTCCTTGATTTTTTAAAACATGTGTTCTCAGAGTTTCCTTCTTTTTGAGTTTTTACGTTTTCTCTTGTGTATGTGTGTGTGTGTGTGTGTGTGATGTGTTGGAGAAAGATAAACCATTTGGGAGGGAACAATAAACTCACTTTCAAATGATTCTAAAAATAATAAAGATTTCAAGTGGTCATAAGAAACAGACATAAATCATCTAATCTACCGCCTCAGAAAGTAAACAGCTGTTTAAAGTCAAATTTATGGCTTCAGGGACTTCAAAGCCAAAAGCTCCTGCTACACTAATTGCAAAATTTTCATCAAATACCCAAGGAATTGGAAAAGATCCTAATGGCTATTTTATCTCCATTAAAGGCAACTGGATACACAGGCCACTAACAGTAGGCTCAGTTTCTATGATTGTGCCCAAGCACAGTTAAGCTTTTAGACAAACTTTGAAAGACCCTGAGTTACCATTAATGTAGAGTAGGAAAACTTTTTGTTACCCTGTTAGGTTTGTTTAGTTAATGGGGTCTGTGAATTTAACTGACAAAAGACAAGGTAATAGGAGAGGAAAAAGATATAAATGTATTCGTTTTGAGGAGTTTTTGGCCCTGCTGCATGGCATATAGGCTCTTCATTCCCTGACCAGAGATGAAACCCATGCTCCCTGAGTTGGGAGTATACAGTCTTAACCACTGGACCACTAGGGAAGTCCCTAAATTTACTGGGTTTTTTATGTGCACAGGAAAAAAAAGTTAAAGTGGCTAGACTTGGGGACTTATATACCATTTTTAACGAAGGAAAGGGGAGTTCAAAGGAAGATAAATTATGGAGGAAGTTCAAAGGAAGTTCGAAGGAAGATAAATTATGGAGAAGTGACTAGGAACTTTATAGAAGAAATAGTGGAAGATGCTGGGAAAGACTGAAGGCAAAAAGAGCAGCAGCAGAGGATAAGATGGTTAGAGAGCATCATTGACTCAATGGACATGAACTTGAGCAAACTCCAGGAGATAGTGGAGGACAGGGAACCCTGACTTGCTGCAGTCCATGGAATCGCAAAGAGTTGGACACAACTTAGCGACTGACCACTACCAACAACAAATGGAAGACAGGGTTATTTTAGTAAAGCCTGTTTACATGAACTCGTCACAGTGCTGACTCCCAGTCTCTGATGATAAGAATGTGCTTCTCTTCCCAGTAGAGTGGGGGCACACAATCCTAAAGGGCAACATATAGCTTGCTTTCAGGCAGGTAAGGGGAAGGCAGAGAACTTCCCTGTAGCTGTTGATTCTCAATTGCCTCCAGCTCAAAATAATCCTTGTGCCAAAGTGGCATCCTTGGTGGGTGGGGGGCAGGGGGTGCATCCTAATCCTTTTCAAATGCTCACCTATTTCCAGAGCGGAAGATTGCTGTGGAAGAAGAAAGCATTTACTTCCCAGCTCCTTAAATTTGATTTTGAAGACGTTTTCTCCTCTCAATCTCCCTTGGGAGTCAGCAGGTCTATAAAGCAAATGAATCAACTTAAATTTCTAAATTTTGTTTCTCACTGCAAGAGCTTTTATGTTGTCTAAGACCCCAAAATACAAAAATTTATTCCAAATTACAGAAAGGCCACATTAAATCTCTCAGGTTGCTCTGTTTTTCACCGGCTGCATGCTTTTCTTCCTTTCCTTCTATTTCTTCATCCCATTCTAGCACAGCCCCACCTGTTTGAGTATTTCTCTTCACTCTCTTCCTCTGGATTCCTTATTAATGCACATGCCTTCCTACCTGCAGTACAGTGTAGAAAAGTTCCTGTGGTGCTTTACAACTGTAAGCACCAGGATGTCTATTTCCCACTTTCGTTTTTCGTCTTCTTTTAATGTTCCTGTGTTACACCTAGAAACACAATAATACAGTCATTCAGGTATGGCAAGATTTCTTTGTCTGCTTCCTTTTGTCTTCTGATTTAATCTTCATGCCTGGTGGTGTGCTGGAGCTGCTTGCTAATTTTTCAGGGATTTTGTGAACTGGTTTTTAAACATGGCTATTACTAAAATAATAATGTGAAGCGAAGTCAAGTGGGCCTTAGAAAGCATCACTACGAACAAAGCTAGTGGAGGTGATGGAATTCCAGTTGAGCTATTTCAAATCCCGAAAGATGATGCTGTGAAGTGCTGAACTCAATATGCCAGCAAATTTGGAAAACTCAGCAGTGGCCACAGGACTGGAAAAGGTCCATTTTCATTCCAATCCCAAAGAATGCTCAAACTACCACACAATTGCACTCATCATACACTAGCAAAGTAACGCTCAAAATTCTCCAAGAGAGGCTTCAGCAATACATGAATCGTGAACTTCAGATGTTCAAGCTGGTTTTAGAAAAGGCAGAGGAACCAGAGATCAAATTGCCAACATCTGCTGGATCATCAAAAAGCAAGAGTTCCAGAAAAACATCTATTTCTGCTTTATTGACTATGCCAAAGCCTTTGACTGTGTGGACCACAATAAACTGTGGAAAATTCTGAAAGAGATGGGAATACCAGACCACCTGACCTGCCTCTTGAGAAACCTATATGCAGGTCAGGAAGCAACAGTTAGAACTGGACATGGAACAACAGACTGGTTCCAAATAGGAAAAGGAGTATGTCAAGGCTGTATATTGTCACCCTGCTTATTTAACTTCTATGCAGAGTACATCATGAGAAATGCTGGGCAGAAAGAAGCACAAGGTGGAATCAAGATTGCTGGGAGAAATATCAATAACCTCAGATATGCAGATGACACCACCCTATGGCAGAAAGTGAAAAGGAGCTAAAAAGCCTCTTGATGAAAGTGAAAGTGGAGAGTGAAAAAGTTGGCTTAAAGCTCAACATTCAGAAAACGAAGATCATGGCATCCGGTCCCATCACTTCGTGGGAAATAGATGGGGAAACAGTGGAAACAGTGTAAGACTTTATTTTGGGGGGGCTCCAAAATCACTGCAGATGGTGATTTCAGCCATGAAATTAAAAGACGCTTACTCCTTGGAAGGAAAGTTATGACCAACCTAGATAGCATATTCAAAAGCAGAGACATTACTTTGCCAACAAAGGTCCATCTAGTCAAGGATATGGTTTTTTCCAGTGGTCATGTATGGATGTGAGAGTTAGACTGTGAAGAAAGTTGAGCCCCGAAGAATTGATGCTTTTGAACTGTGGTGTTGGAGAAGACTCTTGAGTCCCTTGGACTGCAAGGAGATCCAACCAGTCCATTCTAAAGGAGATCAGTCCTGGGTGTTCTTTGGAAGGACTGATGCTGAAGCTGAAACTCCAAGCTGATACTTTGGCCACCTCATGCGAAGAGTTGACTCATTGGAAAAGACTCTGATGCTGGGAGGGATTGGGGGTAGGAGGAGAAGGGGAGGACAGAGGATGAGATGGCTGGATGGCATCACCAACTCGTTGGACGTGAGTTTGAGTGAACTCCGGGAGTTGGTGATGGACAAGGAGGCCTGGCGTGCTGCAATTCTCGCAAAGAGTCGGACACGACTGAGCGACTGAACTGAACTGAACTGAATTACTAAAAATTGACTTAATATAAACTTAAAATTAAATAAATTATGCTAAAAACATAGGTAATAAGTACTCCCAACTCAACCCAACACTTTTTAATTATTTTACTATACTATTATCAGTGCTCTTGAGGATGTTTATGCTGATTCTAGCTATCTGTGTGGGACTTCCCCAGTGGCTCAGTGCTAAAGAATCTGCCTGCAATGCAGGAGACCCAGGTTCAATCCCTGGTCTAGGAATATCCCCTGGAGGGGGCATGGCAACCCACTCTGGTATTCTTGCCTGGAGAATTCCATGAACAGAGGAGCCTGGTGGGCTATGGTCCATGCAGTTGCAAAGAGTCGGACACAACTGAAGTGACTGAGAACCCACTCACGTACATCTATCAGTATGGAGGCAACACTGTATATGGTGTGCTACTCTACTGCCTAACCTCTTTCCAACTCTGTATTTAGTGATGTCAGGGCAAAAGCCACAATTTGGAGTTTAATCCCCCTAGAAAGCCAGTTATTAAACATTTGCTAGCATACCACTGCTCTAAGCCTATAAAAATCTGCTTGATCATTTATTAAGTTTTAATGACCAAATCCTAACTTTTGATGTGCTTAACATCACTCTTCTTTCTTCCAGTTTCAAGATTGGTACAATCAGTTCATAGAAAGGTTTCTACCAAGTCATATGCTTTGTCCTTTCAACCTTGGCTAAAGAGGATAATTTTATCTTTGATTTAGACAACAGAAGTTGGCTAACAGGAGATCAACTTCTGTCTCATTGAGTAGGTGAGCCTCTTCCTTTGAGTCAGCTCTAAGTTTTTTATTTCATTTATTGCACACAAGCACCACTAAAATCTTTGAATCTCTGTCAGTTGTACCGTAATCAAAGTGTAGTAGTTGTTGCAGCTTTTCAATTACAGTCATCTGCATAGTTGACATAGTTTAGTTTCTAACTCATGTTCACTATTTCTTTATCATCTCTACCAATTCACTCTCTCTCTCTCTGTTTTTTAAATACAGTTGCTTTTAAAAAAAATATTCATTTGTTTATTTGGCTGCACTGGGTCTCAGTTGTGGCCCTTGGGATCTTCGGTCTTGGTTGCATGCATGATCTTTAGTTGCGGCATGTGGGATCTAGGTAGATTTCCAGATCTAGAGGGCTTCCCAGGTGGCTCAGCAATAAAAAGTCCGCCTGCCAATGCAGGGGATACAGGAGACACAGGTTCGATCTCTGAGTCAGGAAGATCCCCTGGAGAAAGAAATGGCAACCCACTCCAGTATTCTTGCCTGGAAAATCTCATGGAAAGAGGAGCCTGGCAGGCTACAGTCCATGGGGTTGCAGAGTGAGACACGACTGAACAACTGAGCACACACAGGATCTAGTTCCTTGACCAGGGATCCAACCTGGGCCCCCTTCATTTGGGAGTGTGGAGTCTTAGCCACTGGAACACCAGGGAAGTCCCCCAATTCACTCTCTAAAGATACTTTGTCAACACAGCTATTTCCCTTAAAGGATACTCTGATTTAACCGAGAAGAAAACTAATGTATTTTTTAAAAATTTCCTGCCAGAACGGTACATAGTTTTCTGAAGCTTTTTAGAATTATTCCGTTTGTTATCATTTGGGCTTTCTCCTTTTCTTTGGAGGCCAGATTTCAAATGTTGGAAAACAATGACATCAAGATAATCTCAATAATCTAAAGAGTACTATAGGAATTAAAATTGTAAATTACCAACATCAGAATGTTTCCAGATGTGGTAGAGACAATCTGAGAACAGGAGATTCTAATCCCTCAGGCAGGAAAAAGAAGCAAAAAGAAAAAGATAGGACAGGGAGGCAGATGGCAAATTCCTATAGCTTCCCACTTTTGCCTGCAATTGGCTTTAAAAATAAATAAATAAATAGCTCAGAGATGGTTTAAAAGTTGTGCTGTTTTATTTTTAGGTAACTGAGAAGTTGCCTCAAAGACTATGCTACTTTCCTGGTTCTATGGAGCTTCCTTATGGAACTTCGTTTCCACAGGAGTTGGTGGTTGAGGTGAATCCTGTAATAAAAATAGGTTCAGAGGATACATCCCCGGGGGTGATTGACTGTGACCAGGACCACCTGAGCTTTGAACACTTCCCTTGAGAGTAGCTTCCACACACAGATAGCAGCCCCTGCAGACGTGTGCTCTTGCCTTCTCCCAGACATCAGCTTACATGTCTCCTCGGGGCTCCTTGGTTGGAGAAGAGGTGAGGGAGCTGGTGCTGTGATGTGTGCCCTTTGTGGGGAGACCTGGAGTTGTCAGAACTTGGGGTGTCGGGGAAAACCTGGCTGACATGTCACAGTAGGTCCCCAGGTTCCCAGGTGCAGAGGTCTCTCTGTTCCCCTCCGAGGTCTTGGGCTGGACGGAGGGTGTGAGGACAGGGCCGCTCACAGCTGTGCTCCCAGACGAGGAAGGGGCCCAGGTGGACGCACTTGGTCTGGAAATGACGGGCACTGGCTGAAGCTGGACGCGTGCCACCGTGCTGACTCTGGGCCTAATTCCATCTGGCGCTCCAAAAATACTGGATGGCCACAAAGCTAGCAAGGGCACTGCCTCCCTGTTGTAAGCATACTCTGGTCGCTCCATCAGTCTTTGAATTGGCTGTAAGGAGGATGGAGAGACCAAGTTAGAGAAGACACTTCCTGGCTGGAATATACAAGCCGCTCTGTGCTAATTGACCATTTTGGTCTGAAAGAACTTTGTTTTTTTTTTGAAGGAGCAGTGCACAAGAATTGGCTCAGTGGCAAAGAATCTGCCTGCAATAAAGGAGACCCAGGTTCGATCCTGGGTCAGGAAGATCCCCTGGAGAAGGGAATGGCTACCCACTCCAGTATTCTTGCCTGGAAAATCCCATGGACAGAGGAGCCTGGTGGGCTACAGTCCATGGGGTCGCAAAGAGTCGGACGTGACTTAGTGACTAAAACACACACGCAGTGCATGTATGGCTTCTGCAGGAGATGAAGAGGGTGTCTGAGACTGGGGTGACTTGCAAGGTGTGGTTGAAGTTGGGCTAAACTGGGAAACTGGTTTGACTTTTGCCTGCTTTGCCTAGGTTTTGAATGCCATCTGTCCCCAGAGATACAGACATAGAGCGTAAAGAAGCAAGTCCCGAGGACAGGTCTACATCAATGTCCCCAAGGAGAAAGGTTCTAACGTGTCCTTAGATCCCTGCTATAGCCTGGTCCCTTCCACCCACGGCCCGAGTCATGTCCATGCTGGTGTTTTGACCAAACAGTTACAGTGGGCCAGATATTTTGTCCTTTCATTTTTTCTCCCCTTTAGTATTAGTGTGTCAAAACAGTAGGACATTTTCAACAAAGAAATCCTTTTGGCACTACTGTGCTATATTCTACAAACCCCTTCACCAATCAGTGTCCTTTAATTTGGTCTAATATTTTGTATCTTTCTTATCTCCATTGACCTATTTTTTGTCCCCAGTTTCCTATTAGAATGGTAAAGTACCACAAGCAAATACAAATAGGTCAAACTTTTTCTTTCTTTTTGTATCTTGGCTCCGCTGGGTCTTCCTTGCAGCGTGTGAGCTTTCTGTAGTTACAGCCCATGGCTTAGTTGCCCCATGGCATGTGGGATTTTAGTTCCCCATAAGGGATCAAACCCATGTCCCCTGCATGGGAAGGCTGATTCTCAACCACAGGACCAACAGGGAAGTCTCACGTAGATTTTACAGAGCCCAGGTTCTGTTGGTCTTTCTTGCTAAGGGAGCCACAGAGTTTTTTAGGTAGCCTACAAATATCCTAGTCATTATGTCCTAAATGATTAAATATTTTCTTGATGTAGCTGTTATTGTAGACTTAGGATTTCCTTCAGGATGATACTGAAATTAAAATAGTTTCAACTTCATATCTTCTAAACTAAAATTCCCAGTACAGAATTTTTCTGATATGATAGAAGAATATTATAAGAAAAAATATGTTCTTGCTGAATCTAAAACATTTCTCTCTGGGTTCAGTACACAAAAAGTTTGAAAATTTTAGACACCTTAATTTTACCAGTCCCTCAAATATTAGCAGTGTGCTGTTTCTACAATTCAGATATGGACTTCTCTTGTAAGTGATCTAAAACAAGGATTCTAGCCTGGGAGAAATTCTGCCCTCCAGGGCACATTTGACAATGTCTGGAGACGTTGTTGATTGTCCCATATAGAGGATAAGGGTGGTAGTGGCATCTAGAGTGGACAGGTCAGGGATGCTGGCTAAACATCCTACAACGCACAGCACAACCCAGCAACAAAGAATTATCCTGCCCCAGAAGTCAACAGTGCTGCTGTTGAGACACGCTGATCCAAAGCAACTTAATTCTTTTAGGAAACATGAGTGCCCCAGACTTACCAGCACTGGAACTATATAGTAGCCTTCTCTGTATCCAGGACTGCTGTCACTGCTCTCTTTGGACAAACCAAGCACCCCTTTCTGTAAACAGAAAAATGCAGTTGTCTTAGAACCCCTTTTGTTCTTTTGGTCTGTGACTTCCTGTCCAAATATTTTACAGATACATATGTTTTAAAACTTTGAAAATGATCCACAAAATGCTAGAGAAGGAAAAGGTATTGTATACATGGCTGATGAAAGAGAACTGATTAGAAAACAAAACCAGAATAAGTATTGTTTAAGATCCTGAGGTGACCTTTAATGTTCTGACTTTGTAAACATTAAAAACAGTATTATAATATTATTTAATGGATTCATGTGGTGGTTTTCTTTCTTTTTAAATAATTTTTACTTTTTGGCAGCAACACGCAGCACGTGGGATTTTAGTTCCCCAACCACGGATCGAATCCATACCCCATGCATTGGATTCATGAAGTTTTAACCACTGGACCTCCAGGGAAGTCCAGAGTGTTGTGTGAGAGAGTTTGTGTGTGTGTGTGGGCTAAGTTGCTTCAGTCATGTCCAACTCTTTGTAACCCCATGGACTGTAGCCTACCAGGCTCCTCTGTCCATGGAATTCTCCAGGCAAAAATACTGGAGTGGGTATCTCCTTCCCACTGAAGTGGAGGAAGCCATTTCCCTCTCCAGGGGATCTTCTGGACCCAGGGATCAAAGTGTATAGTCCATGGGGTCACAAAGAGACACGACTGAGTGACTTTCACATTCACTAGAAAAAGAGAATGTAGCCATGATTCTTACACAAACATGAAAGGAGCAAGTGTCAAGGATTATATTTAATTCATTAATTAACGGGGGCACTGGCAAACTATTACAACAGTTTAAAAAAGAACTCAATACCACACATTTCTGCTCATATAAGGGAAACTGAAATGAATTTACAGATAGTGCAAAATGGGCACAACTGGTCAATATCCACAGGCAATAATCGTATCCTACCAGACAGTTCTCCTTTCTATGCACAGGATTTATTACATTACTATCAGTTTTGTGCAAGTTAACTTCTATCTCTCCAGTGTTCTAAAACAGTCAAAGGCAGGGCTCCCCTGGTGGCTCAGTGGTAAAGAATTCACCTGCTGTTGCAGGAGACAAGGGTTCTATCTCCAGTCCTTGAAGATCCCACATGCCTTGGAGCAACTAAGCCCCTGCACCACAACTGTTGAGCCTGTGCTCTAGAGCCCAAGAATCCTAACTTCTGAGCCCACATGCTGCAACTATTGAAATCCATGTGCCCTAGAGCCTGTGCTCCGCAACAAAGAGTTAACCCCCATTCATTGCAACTAGAGAAAAGCCTGTGCACCAACGAAGACCCAGCACAGCCAAAAATAAATAAATAAAATTTAAAAATAAAACAATCAAAGGCAAAATGACAATAACTGGAATAAATACACTAGCCAGATTGTCACTAAATGTCAGTCTTTCATGATTTTTCTTTACTCTGCCTTTATTCTTAGGATGTTTTCTTCTCGACAAGCCTTATGTTGCTGCTGCTGCTGCTGCTAAGTTGCTTCAGTCATGTCCGACTCTGTGCAACCCCATAGACGGCAGCCCCCCAGGCTCCCCTGTTCCTGGGATTCTCCAGGCAAGAACACTGGAGTGGGTTGCTAGTTCCTTCTCCAATGCATGAAAGTGGAAAGTGAAAAGTGAAAGTAAAGTCGCTCAGTTGTGTCCGACTCTTAGCGACCCCATGGACTGCAGCCTACCAGGCTCCTCCATCCATGGGATTTTCCAGGCAAGAGTACTGGAGTGGGGTGCCAGTTCCTTCTCCACGACAAGCCTTATGTTAGTGGCCACCAATTCAGTATGATTTGGGGCACTGAGAAGACACTTTCTTATCACCTGACTCTATCTACCTGCCTGTAATGTACCTGAAATCCCACACGAGGACCTTTAGTCTATGAGCAGACCTGGCTTCATGCCACACAACACAAATGAATCCCTACAGAGGGCAGTGTTCACAAAGTGCCTTTTGGCACACAAAGCTCTTTCACGTGTGTGATTGTGTTTGATTCTCAAGGCAGTTCATTTAAAAAAAAATGACGAAACTGGGAGGCTTGCCCAAGGTGACGAGAACCTGGTGAGTGATGCAGTGGGGACTTGAACCCCATCCAGGCTTCAGATGGTGTCCACTTCCTGCCATGCTCACATGCCTTACAAGACTGGTGCTTCTGGAACAGGTCTTACCGCAGACAGACAGAGGCACAGGAAGAGGATTCACACTTGCTCACCAAAGTCCCCCGACACCACCATCAATACTGGGAAGTTCATTCAACACTCATGACTCACACATTTATTGAGCACCCACTATGAAGCCAGGCGCGGGGGTCACAGTATTGAGCAAGACAGAGTCCCCATCCTTGGGAACATAAATTATAGTAGGGAAGACACACGTCAAACAACTAAGTACAATATGGATTATTCAGTCAGGACTGTTAGAAGTGCTACAAAGAATTGCAGGGAGTGCAAGTGAGCCTGGGATGATTTGACTAGCCTGGGGATGGGGAGGCAGGATCAGGGAAGCGCAGTTCCAACCACACTCCCAGGGATGACTAGCACTTAAAGGTTTGGGGATGGGGAGGAGGGCAGCTCTGGGGCAGGCTGGAGGGAAAAATATTTCAGAGGAAGTAAGCAGCAACAGTGGAGACTGAGTCAGATCTCTGTTGCTCTCCTTTTTCTTCTGCCTCTGTGCCCATGGGCTCTTCTCTGAGTCTTCAGAAAAAAAAAACCTAAACTTAAATATTTTTTAGGTAGAATGTGTTGTGGAGCTATTATTGAGGAGACAGACCTTCCCTTTATCCAAGTTAGTCTCTCTTCACGCCTTGGAGTCAGTAACTTAAACAATAACCCTGTATACGAGACAGCAAAAGAGACACTGATTTATAGAACGGTCTTTTGGACTCTGTGGGAGAGGGAGAGGGTGGGATGATTTGGGAGAATGGCATTGAAATATGTATAATATCATATATGAAACGAGTCGCCAGTCCAGGTTCGATGTACGATACTGGATGCTTGGGGCTGGTGCACTGGGATGACCCAGAGGGATGGTATGGGGAGGGAGGAGGGAGGACGGTTCAGGATGGGGAACACATGTATGCCTGTGGTGGATTCATTTTGATATATGGCAGAACCAATACAATATTGTAAAGTTTAAAAATAAAATAAAATTTAAAAAAATCACTTCTGAACATTTCAGTTCAGCTCATTCAGTCGCTCAGTTGTGTCCAACTCTTTGCAACCTCATGAACCACAGCATGCCAGGCCGCCCTGTCCATCACCAACTCCCGGAGTTCACTCAAACTCATGCCCATTGAGTCGGTGATGCCATCCAACCATCTCATCCTCTGTCATCCCCTTCTCCTCCTGCCCTCAATCTTCCCCAGCATCAGAGTCTTTTCAAATGAGTCAGCTCTTTGCATCAGGTGGCTAAAGTATTGGAGTTTCAACTCCAACATCAGTCCTTCCAATAAATACCCAGGACTGATCTCCTTTAGGATGGACTAGTTTGCCGGGAGCCAGTGAGGCATTCCACTCGTGACAAAGGTCATGAGGAAGGAGGCTCGGCATACGCAAAGGCGGGATCGAGCTTCAGGAGTCCGCCCGGATATTCTCGAGCATTTTCCCCCAAAAAACCAGAGTCTGCCTACTTTATTGCTTTATGCTCTCACCTCTGACTTTACTGGGGACTGTCCCCTACCACCATCTCGCTCTCTCTGTCAAAGAGTTAACTTACAGCTCCAATTAATAAAGTTCCTGGGCAATTAGGAGTGTTTAAATCCAAACCCCTCAGATGGCTCTCTAACTCGCTTGACAAGTTTACCCTGACCCCTACAGCTATGCATACGATTGTTTACAGTCTCCCAGCCTTGAGAGGCACGGGAAGCTTAAGATATTCAAATAGCTTAGAGCCTCTCAGAGAATTAGAAACTGTCAGAATAAATTAGTAAAGGATTTCATTGATGAGTCGATGCTTGTTGCCAAGTTTTCACATCCCCTGAATTGTATCCTTGAATGCGTATTAATTAATATAGTTGGTATGTAGAAAAAATAAGTAGTGGCCTTGGTATTAGTAACTTTAGACCCTTAAGGTAATAAATTCTTTCCTTTGTTGTAAACCCATTACACATCCACCCTATAGGAATGCAATTTTATCTTTGGAAGATGGCGCCAAACCTTAAAATAATTACTCTTAGAGAAAATAAGTCTTTGTTGATAAGTCCTTGTCAAGAGTCATAAAATGTTAGTAGGCCTTCTGGCCAGAAGATGATGTAAATCACCTAAACCATTTGTATATGATAAATTTGCAGGAAAGAAACCCTGGGTTTTGATAAGAATCAAAGACTGCTGACTTTGCATCCCCTATTATCCTCTATGTGTAACTTAGGGTATATAAGCCCCTGTTGAAAATAAAGCTACAGGCCTTGCTCACCAGCACTTGGTCTCCCCATGTCATTCTTTTCACATTCTGGCTGAAGTCTCCATCTGGAGCGCGGAACCCACCATGCTTACTAATTATGCCTGGGCTTCTAAGACCCACTCGAGAAGGTGTCTAGGGTGGGGCACCTTCCGCTATTCGAGAGGGCGCCTGCGGCCTACGTAAGTGGTGCAAACTTCTTGTCTTGAAGTTTTATTGGTCTCCCGCGTAAACCAAGCTACTCAGCCTCTTTTCTCCACTGAATTTTCCTACTGAGCTATCCTCATTCTATTACTCTTTATATCTCTAATTAGCATATAAATAGTCACCTAGGCCGTCTCTCCTTCGAATACCCTGGATAAGCCGGGGCTGGTCCCCGGCACTGGTTGGATCTCCTTACAGTCCAAGGGACTCTCAAGAGTCTTCTCCAATACCATAGTTCAAAAGCATCAATTCTTCTGCGCTCAGCTTTCTTCACAGTCCAACTCTCACATCCATACATGACTACTGGAAAAACCATAGCCTTGACTAGACGGACTTTTGTTGACAAAGTAATGTTTCTTGCTTTTGAATATGCTATCTAGGTTGGTCATAACTTTCCTTCCAAGGAGTAAGCGTCTTTTAATTTCATGGCTGCAATCACCATCTGCAGTGAATTTGGAGCCCCAAAAATAAAGTCAGCCATTGTTTCCCCATCTATTTGCCATGAAGTGATGGGACCTGATGCCATGATCTTAATTTTCTGAATGTTGAGCTTTAAGCCAACTTTTCACTCTCCTCTTTCACTTTCATCATGCTACTGCTGCTAAGTTGCTTCAGTCGTGTCCGACTCTGTGCGACCCCATAGACGGCGGCCCACCAGGCTCCCTGGTCCCTGGGATTCTCCAGGCAAGAACACTGGAGTGGGTTGCCATTTCCTTCTCCAATCACTTTCATCATATGGATACCTAAATTACCCTTAGGGCTTCCCTGGTGACTCAGCAGTAAAGAATCCACCTGCACTGCAGGAGATGCAGGAGACACAGATTCAGTCCCTGGGTCGGAAAGATTATTTGGTGGAAGGCATGGCAATCCACTCCAGTTTTCTTGCCTAGAGAATCCCATGGACAGAGGAGCCTGGCAGGCTATATACAGTCCATGGGGTCACACAGACTTGGACACGACTGAAGCAGCTGAGCACTCATGCAAGTTACCCTTAGTTGCTTTCATTTTAGCATAAATGAATTTAGATCCTTTCTTGAAAGAGGGAATGGATATAAAAGGGTGGAGAATGGGGAGGGGGGAAGAATTGATATAGTCACTCATGTCCAGAGCATGAGAAATCTAGATGTCACATGCCTCTGTGTTCCTATAGGTAAATCTAGATGACCTGGAAGGGAAAGAAATGTGAAGACATCAGTGGCTACTCACCATCTGAAATGTGAGAACTCCGTGGAGAAAGACCAGAAGACTCACACGCTGCGCCATGCTGAGTGGCTGAAAGCACAAGGGAAACTTTTTTATTCATGTAAATGAACACGAGTGTGTATATACACAGATGATGTCTTGATCAGTGTTTATTTAACAGCGACCATGTACCGTGAGCACAAGGTACTAGAGCAGGTGGGGTTTGAAATCCTCACTTTGAAACGCTTGCTAGCTGTGAGACCTGGGACAAATTATTTAACCTCTTTGTGTCTTATTTTTCTCATCTATAAAATGGAGAGAATATTAAAAGCTATTTCAAGGGTGACTGTGAAATTCAAATGAGGAAGTTCATATGATACATTTAAAATAGTACAGGAACACGGCAGCCCTCTATACATTTTTAGCTTTTATTGTTATTACCATGCTCTGAGCTGGGCAGCAAATAGAGAGATAAATAAAATAGAGGCCTGGCTGTGAATAATTTATAGTCTGTTCAAGAGACTAAAGAAAAGGAGTGGATTTCTGCCTCCATTGCTTACTGCTTTATCCCTTGTGTTAGTTGCTCAGTCATGTCCGACTCTTTGTGACCCTGTTAGGGGAAGCACACTGATTGAAACCGCCCACCCTGGCCAGGCTCTCTAATAACCATTCACATGAGTCATTTTATGACAGGAGGTCCTGGTAAGGAATACGGAACTAATAAGCAATTTGTGCGCCACCAGGAAGGACTCTGGGTCAGAATGATTGGCCAAAGACAACCCAGAAACTAATCCCATCACCATAAGACCCGAGACTGTGAGCCACGTGGCAGAGCAGCTCTCCTGGGTTCCCTTACCCTGCTGCTCTCTGCCCAGGTGCCTTCTTCCAATAAAGTCTCTTGCTTTGTCAGCATGTGTCTCCTCGGACAATTCTTTTCCGAGTGTTAGACAAGAGTCCATTCTTGGGGCCCCAGAGAGGGGTGCCGCATTCCTACAACAATCCCATGGCCTGGAGCCTACCAGGCTCCTCTGTCCATGGAATTTTCTAGGCAAGAATACTGGAGTGGGTTGCCATTCCCTTCTCCAGAGGGTCTTCCTGACCCAGGGATGGAACCGGGGTCTTCCCTTATGCAGGCAGATTCTTTACTGTCTGAGCCACTAGGGAAATGGGATAAAGAGGATCCATAAACTGGACGCAACTCAGAGTGAGTTTGACCTGAACAGTGCCTTGCACAGCTGTCTAGATCAGAAGATGAATCTTTCAAAATTGAAAAATATTTAAAGCAACCTAATGGTCTCATGGGTCCTAGAAAATCAGGTTCTGGTTAAGCACTGGACACTGCTGAGATCCTGGCTGCTTCTTGACACGCATAACTTGTCCCCTCCCACTCAGAAGCCCCAAATCACTTTCCTTTGTGTTAGCACAAGATAGACTATGAGCCCAAATTCTAACAACACCTTTAAGGTTTTCATCGCTGGGTGCTCCCTTGTGCACATGTGCAATGCACATGTTAACAAACTTCTGCTTATTTTTCTCTTGTTTATCTGTCTGTCAGTCTTCGAGGGTTCCAACTAGAGATCTTAAAATGAGTAAAGGAAAATGGATTTTTTTCCCTTCCCTATTTCCTGCCTACATGTCACCCCAAAATCCTTTTTATTTATTTATTTTTGGTTGCACTGGGTCTTTTAGCTATGTGTGGCTTTCTCTAGTTTCTGCAAGGGGGTTACTCTCTAGATGCAGTGGGAGGACTTCTCCTTGTTGTGGCTTCTCTTGTTCCTGGAGTGCAGGCTCTGGGCACGTGGGCTTCAGTAGTTGTGGTGTGCATGCTTGGTTGCTCCACGACATGTGGAATCTTCCCGGACCAGGGATCGAACTCATGTCCTCTGCATTGGCAGGCAGATTTTTATCCACTGAGCCACCAGGGAAGTCCCACCCCAAAAATCCTTTGAGAACTTTCTATACTCCAGGTCCCCTGTCGTGTGCTTTTCACATATAATTTCATTTGATCCTTTCAGTGACTGCATCAGGAGGGTATTTTATATGCACATTTTGTACCTGAGGAAGTCAAGGTTAGAAAGGTTAATAAGTTCTCCAAGGTCACACCAAAGGAGGTGGTACAGCAGGGTTTGAATGTCTGATTCCAGCTGATTTTTTCTGATCCCCATGCCTGTTTCTTGCTTGGCTCTTTGGAGTTGGACAGGGTAATGGGCATGCATAAATATTTTACCATTTACACAATCCCTTTCTCAAAACAGCCTAAAGCTGTGGTTCTCAGATAGATCCAGGCAAAATTGAACTTTGGAATTTTCCCAGGAGTCGTCCACCATTTTGGAAAATCACAATACCAATGGCCAAACTTCCTGCCACTTGCATTTGCAAGTGCTTATTGTATTCATGGAAGTCTGCCTGGAAGCCACAGAGCTGACAAACATTGTGTTTTGGGATAATAGTTACAGGTTAGCATTTGGGAGATAAGTAAGTTTAGATGAAGTTATAAAGCTGGGATCCTCATGATAAGATGAGTGTTATTCATTCAGTCATGTCCAACTCTTTACAACCCCATGGACTGTACCCTGCCAGGCTCCTCCGTCCATGGGATTTCCCAGGCAAGAATACTGGAGAGGGTAGTGATATCCTTCTCCAGGGGATCTTCGTGATCCAGGGATCAAATCCAGGTCTCTGCAGGCAGGTTCTTTACTGCCTAGCCACCAGGGAAGCCCTTGGTAAGATTAGTGCCCTTAAGAAGAGATCAGAGAGATTGCATGCTTCTCTTTCTTTGTGTCTCTATCATGTGAAGATACAGTAAGAAGGTGGCTGCCTGCAAGCTAAGAAGACAGCCCTCACCAGAACCTGACCATGATAGCCCTGACCATGCCTAGCCTCCAGAACTGTGAGAGACAAATACCTGATTCTCAATCTGCCCAGTCTATGGTATTTTGTTAGGTATGGTATTCAGCTTAGGAGCCCAAGCTAAGACACAGGCCCACTGTACTGCTCCCAAGACTTGCTCTTCAAGCCCCTTGGTTCTAGTGTGGTACAGTTCCAGGTGCTGGGATACCTCTGCAACTAGGAGCCACCTGCCTGTCATGCACAATGATACTGTCTACTTTTATCTTCCCATGAATCTAGGGTCTTCCTCTAACACATCCCAGATCTCATTACAGCATCCCCCAGAGTAGGCCATTCCCCACCCACCACTCAGCCTTCTGTATTAATGAAAGACAGCTGGACTGACTTTATGGAGGCCGATTAAGCTGATTCTCTGAGAAAAATTAACCCACAGAGATGAGCTCTCTGTCCCTCCCTATGACATCGTCTTGATATTCCACCTTTAAATAATCATTCCTTTGACTTAAGTTATTGCCTCTCCTAATATTTGTTTCAATCCAATAAACATTTACTGTGAAAGGTGATAGGGATAAAGAGATGAAAGTTAGTATCTTTTTACTGAAGGCTTGTCAGGTCTGCCAGTTACACTGGGCCCTTATGAAGGAAAAGCAACCTCGCCCAATCTGCTTATTAAGAATGCTCCATGTCAGAGGAGAATTAAGCATTCATGTTTGGTCAGGGACAATGAGAAGTGAATCCAGAACTGCCCGGAGAAAGGGTCACAGAGAATACATTTCTCAGGGTCCCAAATAGCTTCCAGAAATCTAGAGAACCACCTCAAGAAAGGCCAAGTGGGGAGCTCTGTCATAGCTATAAAAATTTTTAAATAATAATTAAAAAACCAATCATAATAAAACTAATCCTTACTAAGCTCTCATTACAGTGCTATCTGTTTCACTTTCCCAACAAGCTACAAGGGGCTTCCCTCATAGCTCAGTTGGTAAAGAGACTGCCTGCAATGCAGGAGACCGGGGTTTGATTCCTGGGTTGGGAAGATCCCCTGGAGCAGGAAATGGCAACCCACTCCATTATCCTTGACTGGAGAATCCCATGGACAGAGGAGCCTGGCAGGCTACAGTCTGTGGGGTCCCAAGAGTTGGGCACAACTGAGTGACTAGGCACACACACACAGGCTACAAAATAATCAATACATGTTTAAATTACCTGCTCTGTTAACTTTTTTTTTTAAAGCATGGCTGGAATGACTTTAGGAAAGTGAACAGTCTAAGTAAAATGTCCCTTTTATCCAGTAGATCCTAATTTTTAAAACGTCTTGTAGGATTGGGGTAGTTTTGGTTCCTTCAGCACTTCTACTAAACTATACACTCCTCTAGATGTTTGGCAAAGGGGAAAACATATAATGACCTAGTCTTACCATTTCAATTTTGAATAACAAAGAAATGCATGGAGAAATCTTTCGCAGCCACAAACTTGGCTGATTCCATTTCTGCCTTTTCCCTTCAGCAAAACTGTGGGGGGAGAACTTTAAGGAGAAGGAACTGGAAACCTTGCAGGCAAATCAGGCCCGCTTGCCTCACAGACTTCAACCACCATGGTCTTGTTTCTTGTTGGTTTTTATCATACATTTCATCAGTAAAAAATTTTGAGCATGCATTATGTATATATAAATGTATAGATATAGATATCACTTAATTATGTATCCATCCTTAAGCATGTTCTACTGCATATTTATTATGTACATTATAGAAATCACTGAAAAATAAGTTTAAAAGTATGGAATTTAAAAATATAAAAATCTTAAAATGTTTTCCTTCCCTAGTGGGTCTGTTGCCCACCCTCAGGATACAAACACTCTGCTCTACTCCAGTGACCAGCTCCTGTTGCCACATCCACCAGAAGGCGTTCCCCCTCTAGCTGACACCAAAAGGTTCACTAAGCCTCAGATCCATAAATCAATAAATCTGAGGGTATATGTTTCCCTCCAGAGTCCTCAAGACTCACCTGCTGCCGCTGGAGCTTTGTGAGATAGACAGGAAGCTCCACTGAGAGTAGCACCAACCAGGCCTTCTCTTAGCCCCACAAAACGCCCGTGGCTTTGTGCGCTCTCTAGACAGGAGGCCTTACAAAACATGATGTCAGATGGGGAGTGACAGTCTGTTTTCAGGATTTGCTTTTAAGAGAACTGCTTACCCCTGGCTTTGCAGCCAACCACACATCCCTAATTTCACATAATTATACGGAGGCTGGAGGGGACCGTGCACGTCAGAAGCTGGGTGAGGCCCAGGTGTACCGTACACGAACCGACAATGAATTCCTAACCAACAGAGAACCCATTAAAGAAACAGAACCGAATCCTGCAGACGAGTAACATTTGAAATGCTTTGTGTGTCAGTTTTATTTTTTTCCAAGTTAAAACTACCACTGTTGTCAGAGAAAAATACAAGGCAGATGTCAAATTCTAATTGAGTGAACCTAAGTCATATCACGGGGCTTCCCTGGCAGTTCAGCGGGAAAGAATCTGCCTGCACTGCGGAAGACCCAGGTTCGATCCATGGGTCGGGAAGATCCCCTGGAGAAGGGCATGTACTCTTGCCTAGAGAATCCCATGGACAGAGGAGCTTGGCAGGCTGCAGTCCATAGGGTTGCACAGAGTCAGACACAACTGAAGTGGCTAAGCAACAGCAGCAAGTTACATCACATCTCTTGTGCTGGCCTTTGCTCCAATGTTACCCTTGGTAGGCACATAGAAATGTACCAGAAAATGTATACATCCACAACCTGCAAGGGGAGTTCCTCCAGCAGAGATTTCTAGAGAGTGAATTTGTATCCTGCATATATGTATAGTATACTTACGTGTACTTCAGGCCTATGTTCCTGGTGTGAATCCTATTTAGTTATTGCATACGTCTTTCAATACCCTACTAGCTTCAGTGCATAAAGATTTTATAGGTTTAGTTAAGAGCTTTACATTTTTGTTCATAGATGAGATTTATCTATGAGATTTTTTATATCTACTTTGGTTTTGGCACGAGGTTTTTAACCTTTGTAAAATGACTAAAGAAGCTTTCTCTATGCTAACTTATGTTAGTATTTAACACACATGTATATTTCCTTATGTTTTTCTAATCAGATATGACTCTCCTCAAAGGATATTCAGATCTTCAGGGCTTCTGTGAGGATTATAACGCTAACGCTTTAATTAACCCGCTTGAGCTACCAGAGAGTGGAGGACCTTCTTGCCCTGAGGCAGACTGTCTTAGACAAATATTTTGATTACTAGGCCAAAATCAATGAATTTCTTTAAAAATTTTTAATTTAAATTATTTATTTTTGGTTGCACTGGCTCTTCATTGCTACATGTGGGCTTTCTCTAGTTGCGGTGAGCAGGGGCTTTTCATTGTGATGCCCGGGCTTCGAATTGTGGTGGCTTCTTTTGTTTCAGAGCACCACCTCTAGGGTGCTTCGGGAGTAATGGTGTACAAGCTTCAGTACTTGTGGTGCATGGGCTTAGTTGTTCCATGGCATGTGGGATCTTAGTTCTCTGAACAGGGATTGAACCTCTGTCTCCTGCATTGGCAGGTGGATTCTTAACCACTGGACCACCAGGGAAACCCCTGAATTTTTTTGTAAAATATTGAGACTAGTCTTGAAAGACTATGGGTTCTTGAACAGCTCTCTTATTTAAGAAAGCACTGTTAGTCACAAATATGAAAATGGCATTTTACATTTAAAATTTGTTTGATAGTAACAGTAATCTGGTGGCTCAGTTGGTAAAGAATCTGCCTGTAATGCAGGAGACACAGGTTTGATCCCTGGGTTGGGAAGATCCCCTAGAGAATGGATTGGCAACCCCTAGAGAAGGGATTTGGTATTCTTGCCTGGAGAATCCACAGATAGAGAAGCCTGGCGGACTACAGTACATAGTTTTGCACAGAGTTGAAGACAACTGAAGCAACTTAGCATACACACGCACATACACTAGACTACTGTTTTAGTATAGTGTGTTAGTTGCTCAGTCGTTTCCAGCTCTGTGCAATCACCATAGCCTGCCAGGCTCCTCTGTCCATTGGATTCTCCTGGCAAGAATACCGGAGTGGGTTGCCACGCCCTCCTCTAGGGGTTCTTCCCAAGATGTGGGATTGAACCCACATCTCTTAAGTCTACCTGTATGGGCAAGAGCGTTCTTTACCACTAGCACCACCTGGGAAGCCCAGTCTAGCACGACTTTTCCCCCTTACATGAGTGGTTCCCAAACCAGAGTTCCAAGTATCTTAACTTTTATGTCACAAAACAAACTATATATAGATTTTATCTATATATAAGTTTATGTGGGTGTATGTATGTATCATACGTATGTCTATATTACATAATACTTTGGAGGAGATAGTCTGTAAAAAATCAAACTAGTAGACTGTCAAAAGGTCAGATTTCAGGGATAGTTGCAGCTCACATTATTACCAAGTCCAAGCCGGCTCTGCTCCCAGCAGGACAGGCCAATGAATCTGAGTGAGGAAGTGTTGAGGCAAGGAATATGACTTTATTGGGAAAGCTCAGAAAGCTTCCCACTGAGAAGATACCAACCAAATGTTTCAAAATGACCATCTTCTGGGGGTGGGGGGTGGTCCTCTGAGTGCCAGGTTCTTCTACTGAACAGAGATGGGGGAGGTAAGGAAACAAAGTAAAAAGGTCATTAATCCTTTCTAATATGTCCTAGAATGGCAAGCCTCAGGCAAGGGGATGTGTTAATTTCTTCCTTCTTGCCATCCAGCAGGTGGACAGGGTCAGGCTGAGAGGGCAGGATTCTCTGAGGCAGGCCGTTATGTATGATTATAATAATAAACATGAGGAAATGCAAGTCAAAGAACAGTTCCAACGTGGAGTCAGAATTGGCTTTTCCCTTCAACAACAGAGTTCTCTCCTTTCTTACTCTAATAGTATTTGTGTCTCTACCCACCTCAGACACCTCTGTGTTCTCAGTTATTCTGGTTCATTTTTATTAAGATTTTTAAAACATCATTATTTCTTCCTGTTTTAAAGATATAAAACTCTGGCTAATTTATTTTGGCCAAAGGGAGAATACCAGAAGAGCACTGGTGCTGTTGTCGCCACGTGTTCCAGGAAACAAAGTCACTCAGAAGGACAATGCAGGTAGTGGAGTGCAGTTTATTACACTGGCAGGGCCAAGGCAGAGTCTCCTCTTAGCCAAGGACCCTGACCAGTTTTTGTGAAAACCTTATATACCCTAAGTGTATAAGGTTCCCTGAAACTAGTCTGAACAAAGGAAAAAGAAAGATACAATCAAAATTAATCCGTGATCACATGCCTTAAGCCTAGGTAGTTAACAGTGAACAATTATCAATAGGCCTGTGGTCATACCCCAATAAGCATAACAGAATGTATGATTCTATTAGGTTATACAGATAATTAGGGTATTCTTTTAGGCGATGGAGGGCCCTGGGGCTCTTCCTTCCAGGGGCCTGGTTTTCCAGTTGGTATATCATTTCCATAGATACTGGGCATATAGCTCAAAGTCCACAGTCCAGCCCAAGACAGAGTCCTGCTTTCAAGATAGAGCCCGTTCTGTTTCCTCCTTCAGTGCAATCCCAGGAAAGACAATTCAAGACTAGGTAAACTTGGAAACTCCAATTCTAATTCACAGTGAAGTGAGTCAGGCTGGGACCTGGGACACTTGGTTTCAATGCTTGCACCTGGACACACACCTCTCCTGGAACAACAAAAATACAAAGAAACTCTATGGGACTAAAAATAACTGTGTGCTAGATATGCAGATGACACCACCCTTATGGCAGAAAGTGAAGAGGAACTCAAAAGCCTCTTTATGAAAGTGAAAGTGGAGAGTGAAAAAGTTGGCTTAAAGCTGTTGAATTCAGAAAACGAAGATCATGGCATCCAGTCCCATCACTTCATGGGAAATAGATGGGGAAACAGTGGAAACAGTGTCAGACTTTATTTTTCTGGGCTCCACAGTCACTGCAGATGGTGACTGCAGCCATGAAATTAAAAGACGCTTACTCCTTGGAAGGAAAGTTATGACCAACCTAGATAGCATATTCAAAAGCAGAGACATTACTTTGCTAACAAAGGTTCGTCTAGTTAAGGCTATGGTTTTTCCAGTGGTCATGTATGGATGTGAG
>NW_011494664.1:1506548-1506867 GCF_000754665.1 Bison bison bison | reverse complement strand
CGAGGGAACCTGGAGCAAAAACAGAATGTTAGGAGCAAAAGCAGAGTACTGAGCATTCACCTTGGACACAGCACCACCCGAAGGAGTGGGCAAAACACCTAAATCACTCCTTTGCCCCCAGCCATATACCCCTCCCCTCACCCCACATAAGGAATAAGCTTCTCCCCCACTCTGGGGAACCAGCATTCAAGGGGATCTGTTGTTTATTCTCCCTGTCTTTGCAGCATGGGCCGCTAGTCAATTTCTATTGATTGGGGAAGGCCAAGACCTCTGTTTCCTAACAGAGGGAGGGAGAGGACTGGGGACACTGATAGTATTT
>NW_011494664.1:1502211-1506448 GCF_000754665.1 Bison bison bison | reverse complement strand
TGATAGTATTTATTTCGTGAATGTGGAAATGTGAATTACTAACTGCTGCCTGAGACAGGATTTGCTCTTTTGGAAGTCTAATATGAGTCCAGGAGGGCTCGGAAGTTTCTTTCTTGCAAGACGGATTCTCCTGCAGTCTTGTTTTGGATTTCAAAGGTCTGTGAAAAAGGGAACAGATGACCCTGTGTTTGTAGCGTTGAGCACGAGAGGGTTTAAGAATACAAGGAAACACAGTTTATTCTTGTTTGGGAAGGAAGACACTGATCACGAAGCTGGTTTCCACTAGCGGAGTGTGATCCCTACGGCTGTGCAGACTCCGGAGACTGCACAGATATGAGGGAGGGGGGCGCTTGTGTGAGGTTGTCCGTCTACTTTGCCAGAGTCAAAGTGAGTGTTTATGCAACTGACCTTTCAGGTTAAGGGCGATCATTTGCTGCTTATTTGAAAGAAAGCATGTTTTGTCCTTGGGCTTGAACCTTTAAACTGACAACCTACTTTTATCAACCCAAGGACTGGACTGTCAAACGTAGGGTTTTGTGTGTGTGTGTGTGTGTTTTGTCAAGTTTCATCTTTCCTGACTTGCTGTTTTAGTTACCTGGACAGCGGCTTGTTGAACCGCGCCAAATGTCAACATCGACGTTACTTGTCCCAAGGCTTTCAAGATAGAAGCTAACTTATATTGTCTAAGTTTGTGCAGCGTCTTTACCTTTATAAATTTTATTGGAACTGCGCCACTAACAATGCTAGGAACGGGACGCGCGTTAAATGAGGTCACGAAAGGGGTGTGGAATATGTAGATACGAGCAGTGACTGTTGGTCGTGCTTAAGCAACATATATATTTCCTAAGAGTTTAGACAATTTCCAGATGTCAAGTGCTGCTGGTGGTAATTATCTCTTGGAAACTCTTTATACTTCAGAAGGGGAGTAGTACAGACTGCATGAGAAAAGTCGTCCTACGTATAGAGTGATTTGGATCTCATGGTGTGGTACCAAGCTTTGTTAGCAATTCATACTTACCTGGCAGGGGAGATACCATGATCATGAAGGTGGTTTCCCCAGGGTGAGGCTCATCCATTGCACTCCGGATGTGCTGACTCCTGCGATTTCCCCAAATGTGGGAAACTCGACTGCATAATTTGTGGTAGTGGGGGACTGCGTTCGCGCTTTCCCCTGGTTTTTCTTTGTTTAAAAATAGAAGTTTGGGCTTTTTGCTACTCACTGCAGTCTTTACTTATTTTTCTAACGTGTGGCAGTTTATGTTATCTATCATTTAGGTACTAAATTGATATTCTGCAGTTCTGTAATAGCACACCTAATTATCCTGTCGTTAACTGTTTTCTAGAACTTGCTTGAGTTCACGGTCGTTGAGTTCCTGATACTCTCCCGATCTTCTTTTTTTGTCGTTTCCTTTTTTTTTTTTTTTTTTGGTTTTCGATCTTTCCCAGAGTCAGCCTTTTTTTCATGAATCGCTTTTTCCAAAGTACTTCAGCGCGTAAAGCGCGCGGCTTGTTTTCCGTCATTAGCTCCGCCCTCTTGTGGGTGTGCGCAGAGGCGGGTGTCAGACCCCAGAGCGGCCGCGCGGTTTTTGGTTTCTGATTTTCAAAGCACTACTTTCTGAGAATGCAGTACGTTAACCGCGGCTTTCAAAGTGTTCAGAAAAGTCAGTTTTTACAGGTCGAACGTCGAAATGCAGGAGCTCCCTTTCTTTTCCTGGGAAGAATTTGCACTTTCCTCTTCTTTCTCTGCTACCTCTGTGAATTACTTGCTGTTGGCCTTTCTTTGATTTTGAAGCCAGCAGTGTTAGCATCTTGTGTCCGCTGACTTCTATCTTCTCTGGTCTTTCCTATTAATAGGCCGTCTTGGTAGTTTGCTGTACTGCTCTCCGGCTCAAATCCTTAATCACATCTGCCAAAATTTCTTTTTTTGTATGAAGTAACATATTCGCTGTGGTGTTGCAGAAGACTCTTGAGAGTCCCTTGGACTGCAAAAAGATCCAACCAGTCCATCCTAAAGGAGTCCTGGGTGTTCATTGGAAGGACTGATGTTGAAGCCGAAACTGCAATACTTTGGCCACCTGATGCGAAGAGCTGACTCATTTGAAAAGACCCTGATGCTGGGAAAGATTGAGGGCAGGAGGAGAAGGGGACGACAGAGGATGAGATGGTTGGATGGCATCACCTATTCAATGGACATGGGTTTGGGTGGACTCTGGGAGTTGATGATGGACAGGGAGGCCTGGCGTGCTGCAGTTCATGGGGTCGCAAAGAGTCAGACACGACTGAGCGACTGAACTGAACTGAACGTATTTGCAGGTTCCAGAGACTGGAATGTGCGCAGTTTTGGTGGGTTGTCATTCAGCCTTCCACCTTCATAAAACCTGATTTTTTCGTCATTCTCAGGAGTGTGGAGCATGTAAATTTGCTGAGTGTCTCCATCTCCTGTCCTTGTTCACATTGTACGTATATTTATGATTTTCGCAGATACTCTGAGATCCAAAATATTATTGCTTGGCTTTTGTAGTACAGAGAAGTCTTTCTTTTGTAAATGACAGACTAGAACTTGCATGAAAAGAATGACCGTATATTAGGAGTGTTCAGAATCTGAAGCGGTGTCAGGCGCACTTTCTACTTAAGGTGTTTGGAGAGGGGTACGAGGTGAACCACTGAGAGCTCGATGACGAGGTAAAATTGTTCAGTCGATCACTCGTGTCCGACTCTTTGCCACCTCGTGGACTGCAGCACGCCAGGTTTCCCTGTCCAACACCAGCTCCCGGAGTTTACTCAAACTCATGCCCATTGAGTCGGTGATGCCATCCAACCATCATCCCTTGTCGTTCCCTTCTCCTTCTGCCTTCAGTCTTTCCCAGCATCAGGATCTTTTCAAATGAGTCAGCTCTTCGCATCAGGTGGCTAAAGTATTGGAGTTTCAGCTTCAACATCAGTCCTTCCAGTGCATATTCAGGACTGATTTCGTTTAGGATGGACTGGTTGGATCTCCTTGCAGTCCAAGGGACTCTCAAGTCTTCTCTAACACAGTTCAAAAGCATCAATCCTTGGGTGCTCAGCTTTCTTTATAGTCCAAGTCTCACATCCATACATGACTACTGGAAAACCATAGCTTTGACTAGAGGGACCTTTTCTTATTTGGCATCAATCTGTTGTTCCATGTCCAGTTCTAACTGTTGCTTCCTGACCTGCATACAGATTTCTCAAGAGGCAGGTCAGGTGGTCAGCTATTCCCATCTCTTTCAGAATTTCCCAGTTTATTGTGATCCACACAGTCAAAGGTTTTGGCATAGTCAATGAAGCAGAACCAGATGTTTTTCTGGAACTCTTTTGCTTTTTCGATGATCCAGAGGATGTTGGCAATTTGATCTCTGGTTCCTTTGCCTTTTCTAAAACCAGCTTGAATATCTGGAAGTTCACGGTTCACATATTGTTGAAGCCTGGCCTGAAGAATTTTGAGCATTACTTTACTAGCGTGTGAGATGAGTGCATTTGTGCGGTAGTTTGAGCATTCTTTGGCATTACCCTTCTTTGGGATTGGAATGAAAACTGACCTTTTCCAGTCCTGTGGCCACTGCTGAGTTTTCCAAATTTGCTGGCATATTGAGTGCAGCCTTTTCATAGCACTATCTTTTAGGATTTGAAATAGCTCAACTGGAATTCATCACCTCCACTAGCTTTGTTCTTAGTGATGCTTCCTAAGGCCCACTTGACTTCGCTTTCCAGGATGTCTGGCTCTAGGTGAGTGATCACACCATCGTGATTATCTGGGTCGTGAAGATCTTTTTTGTACAGTTCTTCTGAGTATTCTTGCCACCTCTTCTTAATATCTTCTGCTTTGGTTAGGTCCATTCCATTTTAGTCCTTTATTGAGCCCATCTTTGCATGAAATGTTCCCTTGATAGCTCTCATTTTCTTGAAGAGATCTCTAGTCTTCCCATTCTATTGTTTTCCTCTATTTCTTTGCACTGATCACTGAGGAAGGCTTTCTTATCTCTCCTTGCTATGCTTTGAAACAGCATTCAAACAGGTATATCTTTCAGTTTCTCCTTTGCTTTCTGCTTCTCTTCTTTTCACAGCTATTTGTAAACCCTCCTCAGACAGCCATTTTGCTTTTTTGCATTTCTTTTTCTTGGGGATGGTCTTGATCCCTATCTCCTGTACAATGTCACGAACCTCAGTCCATAGTTCATCAGGCACTCTATCAGATCTAGTCCTTTAAATCTATTTC
>NW_011494664.1:1478458-1502111 GCF_000754665.1 Bison bison bison | reverse complement strand
TCCACTGTATAATCATAAAGGATTTGATTTAGGTCATACCTGGATGGTCTAGTGGTTTTCCCTACTTTCTTCAATTTAAGTCTGAATTTGGTAATAAGGAGTTCATGATCTGAGCCGCAGTCAGCTCCCAGTCTTGTTTTTGCTGACTGTATAGGGCTTCTCCATCTTTGGTTTCAAAGAATATAATCAATCTGATTTGGGTATTGACCATCTGGTGATGTCCATGTGTAGAGTCTTCTCTTTTGTTGGAAGAGGGTGTTTGCTGTGACCAGTGCATTCTCTTGGCAAAACTCTATTAGCCTTTGTCCTGCTTCATTCTGTACTCCAAGGCCAAATTTGCCTGTTACTCCAGGTGTTTCTTGACTTCCTACTTTTGCATTCCAGCCCCCTATAATGAAAAGGACATCTTTTTTGGGTGTTAGTTCTAGAAGGTCTTGGAGGTCTTCATAGAACCATTCAACCTTAGCTTTTCAGCATTACCAGTCAGGGCATAGGCTTGGATTACCGTGATATTGAATGGTTTGCCTTGGATAGAATTGTTACAGTGGGTTTTCTTGGTTTGGAAATTTGAGAAGTTTGTGGCAGCTTTCCAACAGGTGCAAGTGTTGAGGGGTCTGATTTTCAGAGAGCGTGGCACTTCCAAAGGGAACAGTTTTCTATTATGTAACAGGTCCTGGCTGTTACTGAGCCTCTTCTGAAGCATTCATTATCTATAATCAGGACCCAGTTCCTCCCACTGAGATGATCCTTCTGATGTTCTGTCAGAAGTTCAGCTTAGCCTGAAATCTCAGTGCCAGACATCCGTGTGGGCACTGTGGGCACCATAGGGCAGTGGTCCTTGGCACCATCGACATGGTTATCTGGGTTTATCAGGAGAGAAAAACCAGGGTTTTGGTGAGTGTTAACAGTGTATGTGTGTGTGTGGAAGACAGGGAATGAATTTATAGTTTCTTTATATTTTCTCTATGTACTTGTGTTTTAAATATTGTTTTATTCTCTGTAGTTCTCTTTGAGGTCATTAAACAAAAGCAATCTAAGTGTTGAAAGAAAATGTTAGGTTGTTTTTTTGACCTGTACTATGTAGTTAGGCCAATGATGGTTGTGTCTGTACTGAACACAGGCAGCCTTCTTTATTCTTATCCTTATTTCCTAAAAAATACAATGTAAAAACTATTTACATAGTACTTAACATTGTGTTAGGTATTATAAGTGGGCTTCCCTGGTGGCTCAGTAGTAAAGAATCCACCTGCCAATGCAGGAGATTGGAGTTGGATCCCTGGGTGGGGGAAGATCCCCTGGAGAAGGAAATGGCAACCCACTCCAGTATTCTTGGCTGGAGAATCCCATGGACAGAGGAGCCTGATGGGCTACGTGCATGTGAGCCGAAAGGGTCAGACAGGACTGAGCAACTGAGTACCCACCATGTATTATAAGTAATCTAGAAATGATTTAAAGTATTCAGGGAGGAAGGATGTGTATAGGTCATATGCAAATACTAGGCCATTTTATGTAAGGAACTTGAGCACCCCCAGGTCTTAGTATCTGTGGGGGGTCCTGGAACCAATCTCTGAGAGCAGAGGGACCTCTGTGCTTCGTAAAATCCATTTAGAGCTGTGGGTCTCAAACCCCCACTACATGTTAGGACCACCCCAGGCAACTAAAAAATGGTGATGCTCTGGTTCCTTCCGCAACCAAAGATGGTCAATTCAGTAGGCTTGGAATGGGACTTTGGTGTATTTAAAGTCCCCAGATGATTCTGAAGTGGAGCTGGGGCTGGGTAGTTCTGGATAAGCATTTTCGTACAGGACCCAGCTGTCAAGATGCATGTAACATATCCTTTATTAGCCAAGTAAATATTTGCTTTACTAAGTCCTTCCTCTGTTCATTCTCAGTGCTCATGAAACTGTAATTTACAGCCCTTAGGGTATCTGCTATACCATCAAATACATTTCATTATATTTAATAGCACCCTCCCAGCTATGGCAAATACTGCTTCAAAGCAGTGAGAATCAGAAGAGGACAGAAGCCCAGAGTGTCCTGTTCTCATCTGTTTCCCCTAAAACTGAGGAGATACTTAAAATTTTTGGATGGATAGGTGAACAAACAGAGTTAAGATCATATAGTGAACTACTGAACTTGAATTTATTTATTGCTTTTTAAAAAGATACTTATTTTTAAAATTTTTTTCAAACTTTAAACTTTTTATTTTTTACTGTTTGGTTTTTTTTTTTGTATACCAAAACAAAACTAACCATGTTATGATGGTTTCAGGTGGACAGTGAAGGGACTCAACCATACATATACATGTATCCATTCTCCCCCAAAACTCTCCTTCTATCCAGGCTGCCTAACAGCATAACATTGAGTAGTGAACTTGAATACATTTAAAGACTAGAGTATTGCATTTAAAGACTAGAGAATACATTTAAATAACTAGATTAGAAATATCTGTGTGTGAGAATGCTGATCTGGGTCTAATCACATAAGTGATAACAGGAGTAAATGTAAGTGAGGCCCCGTCTTTCTGTCCAAGGGTTCAAGCACAGAAGACATCTGCCATGTTTTTAGCAATGCGTGGAAAGGACTTTGTGGTTACCCAGAGAGACAGCCCTGGATCATATTAACAGGAGTAGGATCTGGAATGTCAGAAGCAATCATCCCACTTTTGTCCTCTTCCACATCACATCTGTGGTATCATGTGCGGTTCTGAAAACCACCATTGAGGGTGGGGACAATATAAAAACTAGAGGATATTTGGCAAAGACTCCCAGGTTGTGGGGGGGGAAATCAAACCATGTCACACAGAGAATAGTTGGAGGACTGGGCAAGTTTTGCTTGGAGGAATGCAGGACTGTTTAAGTTATTTTTATTTATTTGAAAGGTTACATTGAGAAAACAGACTGGATTTATCCGATATGACCACAAAGAGTGGATTAGAACCAAATTTTAGTTCCATACAAAGAATAACTTTTTCCAAGATCAAAGTTAGCCAAGAAAGGACTATGGAATGGCTCTCTTTCATAGACTGAGGTATTCTGGCTGCTGTCTATATGTCAGTGATATTGTGGAGGAACACTTAATCAGGGGCCCTGATTAAATGCAGATACTTCTTGGGTTGGTCCCCAGTGGAGCCTGATCTTACCTGCGTTTCTAACAAGCCCCCAGGTCATGTCGACTCAGTAGCCTCTAAGGTTCTTTTCAAGCCTGAAACTTTGACTTTTATGAAGTTGATTGTGTGTCCTCTCCTCTGGGCTTCCAGGTGGCGCCAGTGGTAAAGAACTCACCTGCCGGTGCAGGAGACAGAAGAGATGAGGGTTCCATCCCTGTGTCTGGGATGATCCCCTGGAGGAGGGCACGACAACTCACTCCAGTATTCTTGCCTGGGGAATCCCACGACAAAGGAACCTGGTGGGCTGTCTCCACAAAGAGTCGGACACAACTTAGAGACGTAGCATGCACACACACCTTTCCTAGGCAGACTTCATTTCCTTTGATTTCTAAGTATAGCCTGTTGCAACCTGGTGTAAGGAGAGACCTTTGGGAAACTTCCCAACAAAACCAAAGTCCCCTGTGAATGTCATGCAGTGGTTTTTCACTGTGGAAGAACAGAAAGGACTAATAGACTGTGACCATTGTTCTTAGTTCAGAGGTGCCAAACCATTCTCTTTCCTGAAAAGTGGGCCTGGTATTTGTAGAGATGGAGAATGAGTCATATGCATAAAATCTTTCTTCCTTTTTGCTTTGTACATCTGTATAAACAGATCAGGGAGAAACTTGTAACTTTGCCTCTCAAATAAGACAAAAATAAATTTTAAGTACATTTCTTCATGGCTTCATCAGTTTCCCTCCCAGTTAAAAGGGTCAAAACGCTATCTCCTCTTGCTGGAAAGCATCCCAGAAGTCTTTCAAGGGCTTGGATGTAGGCTGGGGATGGTCCTGTCACCTCTCACCTCCCATGTTTGGCAGAGACTGCAGGCTGCATACCTCTCCCCGAAATTCTTTTTCCTTCCTTCCTTTGTCATAGAACCTCTGATTCTTAACTATAGGCCTGTGACTTCCCAGAGAAAGAGATCCTGTTTCTGAGATTCCTTTGCTCATTTTCCTGATCTATCTTTAAATGTCAATAATGATGGAAAATGACATTCCACTCAGGAATAATAGGAGTGATAAAAGCATTTTTTTAATGAAGCATTGCTGTTTTATCCAGGATACTGAAAAGGCTGTGCTGTGGTCCAAGGAACAGAGAGAGTCTTTGATCATCAATTGTGATAAACAGTGCAGGAGAAAGAATGCTGTGTTTGGCTAGGAAGTCTCTGTGGAACTTCATGAATCACATGTCTCCCCGTCTGTTAGGGGTAAAGGGCCCTGGTGGGGTAAAGGGGCCTGATGGAGTAGGAGTCAGAGGAGGAGCAATTTCTGTCACTGGTGAGGACGGTAGCATGGAGTCTATGGTAGTCCGTCTGTTCACTGGTGGTTTCCTCTGATAAGACAAAAATCAAGACACAAGAATGCATCTATAAATATTCAACATATAAATATTACATAGCCACTACTTGAATAATAAAACATTGTTAAATTTATTATAGATAAGAGAATTTTCAACCAGTGCCATTTTTTAAAAAGTTTGATTAAAATTATCAGCTTCTTCTAGTTCTCTGTATGTGTAGGACAGTTAATGAAATTTCACATTGTTTGTATTTGATCATTGAAAAGAAAATCAACTACTTTCTTTCCAACCTGTTGTTCCAGCCAATCCCTTTGGAAAGAACAACTGGAAGAGTTGGAACCCCCACCGCCGCAAATGTTTAAGCATGCTTCTGAAGGTAGCAGAGTTATAAGAAAGTGAGGTTATGGACTCGAGATTGCGGGGAGGCAAGAATCCCAGGGAGGCAATTGACAATCCCAAAAGTAGTGGCTGAAAGGCTGGAAGCTGAGCAGGACTTTTAACAAACTCACAGGGCTAGGGGACAAAAGTTCCAAGTTCAGGGGCTGCCTGGGAGAAGGAGTGAAGGCAGGGCATGGCAACCCTCTCCAGTATTCTTGCCTGGAGAATCCCATGGACAGAGGAGCCTGGTAGGCTATACACGTTCCTGGGGTTGCAAAGAGTCGGACACGACTGAAGCAACTTAGCACGCAGGGAGAAGGAGACTTAATAAGTAACCAGTCTTACAGCTAGAACTCCAAAGACCTCACCCTGGGAATAAGAATGAGCCAGGGGGACTTGTTCTAATCAACTCAGTCTCCGTATGGAGCAAGGTGGTCTGTGAATGTTGTGCGCATGGTCTACACAGTCTAGGAAAAAAAAAAACTTTCTCTTTGGAGGAAGGCAATTTCATCTAGAACCTCAAATTGTCTACAGTTTTCAAAACAATGTTAACTGCTCAATCCACAACAACCAGGTTTAAAAAAAGTGTCAGAGGGAGTGGTGGGGGACAAGACTGGACTGACAACGAAAAAAAAATTAGATCAGAGAGGCAGACCCTCAGGAGATCCAAAGAGTTGTAATTACTAGACACTGACTTTAAAATAGCTATGATTAAAATGCTCAAGGGATTAAAAGATAAGATGATGACTTTGACATAAAATGGACATTTTAGAGCTGAAAAGTGGAAGGAAAGAAATACAATATGTTTAAGAAATTATGATTTATTAAATGGTTTCACATATTTATATATATAAATATATGTATTTTTTTAAAATTGAAGTTCCTTCTCAGATATTATTAGTAGGATACATGTAATGAAAATTTGAGAGGACTTTGGCTTAATAACTGTCTTCAACATTTTCAAAAAATTCTAAGGCTTTTCAAACAAATTCACAAGTGTTAGTTCTTCCATTAATTAGTAATTTTGTTAGTATGTGGAACATTCATAATTCATAATAAGTGACTTAAAGTTGTATTAAAAACAAGGTATAAATGGGAAATTAGCCAATATTATGATGACAAACCCTCAAACATGATTTCACGTTTCCTTTGTCTTTCCCTTTATTTTCCTGAGCCTTCATTCTTCTCTCAAGTGCTGATAATGATAGAAAAATCAAGAATGAAAACTTACACAGGTATTGCAGAGTTCATAAAGCCTCTGAAGGCACTGTAAGGGAGAAAAGAAAAACCAAAACAGTTATCTGACACTTAATTGTTAGGAAATTTTGCTTCTGTTCAAAGATATTTTTTTAAGTTCTCAAAAAAATTACTTCCAAGAGGAAATTACAAAAATTACTTTAAGGTCTGTGAATAACAAAGGGGCTTGTTGTAATGTTAATTAGACAATCATATGAAGAGAATGGAGTTAGGAGTTAGCCGAGAAGAGTACTGGTACAAAAATTTTCCAGAGATTAGCAGCCTCACTAAAAAAAAAAAAAAGGCAACAAGGATCCATAGAAACATAGAGATTCATCCCTGCCTATGAAAGGAAAAGGCAGTTAAGTACTAAGGTGAGGAACAGAGAGCTATATATTTTGGCAGTTCTCTCTGAGCAGAAACCTGAGCTTTCAAAGATGTTCCAAGCATCTTCAGGGAGATGAGAAGAAGCAAGCAATATACCAAGAAGCTGCCAGCTACAGATCAAAAAGTCTATACGAAACATAATTCCTGAAAATAAGTATAAATTGATCTCTTAGCTTGTTTAGCAAAAAAACAACAACAAAAAAAAGACAAAGACATTTGTCAGTTGAGATGAAGTCTTCTAAAAGGAATTAATCACACGTGTAACTTTTTAATGAGGACTTTTAGATATTAGATTGAATGAGTTTACCATGTGATACAGGAATAGTTGATATGGGCTCATTCTGTGATGGATCCTCTGAAAAGTAAAGACATAATATTAAGTTGTAAAAACAAAATATCTTGGTGATTTCTGGGTTCTAGATTATTGAAGTCAGATTACGCTAAACTTGTAAAAGCAGTTTGGTGACTTATGTTGTCCCCTTATTTGCAAAAGAGAAGAATCTAAATCAGTTGCACACTGAGAACGGTGGTGTTCACTCAGATAAGAGATAACTCAAGGCTGATGTTCTGATTTTCACAGGCCTAGAGAGGTCTGTTTCTCTGGAGATGATTTTCCCAACTGGCAGGAACTGTCCACAGAATTCCTAGCCATGCCAGTGAGGCTGGTTCCTATGCGTCCCACCTTAGATTTCTTTCATTTTTACCTTGGAGAAAATATATATTTTTTATGTTTTTCAAATATAGTTGATTTACAGTATCGTATTAATTTCTGCTGTACAGCACACTGACTCGGTTATGCATATATATTCTTTTTCATGTTCTCTTCAATATAGGACGTTGAATGTAGTTCCCGTGTGCTATATAGTAGAACTTTGTTGTTATCCATTTTATGTGGGGGCTTCCCTAATAGTTCAGACTGTAAAGCATCTACCCGCAGTGTGGGAGACCCGACTTGGATCCCTGGATTGGGAATGTCCCCTAGAGAAGAAAATGGCAGCCGTCTCCAGTATTCTTGCCTGGAGAATTCCATGGACAGAGGAGCCTGGTGGGCTACAGTCCATGGGGTCATAAAGAGCTGGACACGACTGAGTGACTAACACACACATTCTATACATAATAGTTTGCATCTGCTAATCCCAAACTCACAGTCCATCTCTCCTCCATCCCACTTCCCTTGGCAACTACAAATCTGTTCTTTATGTCTATGAGTCTATTTCTGTTCTGTAGATAAGTTCATTTGTGTCGTATTTGTGTCCATTTTCATATTGTGTCTAAATACGACATAAGTGATATCATATTATATTTGTCTTTCTCTGTCTGACCTAACTTCACTTGGTATGATAATCTCTAGGTTCATCTGTGTTGCTCCAAATGGCATTATTAATATTTCATTCTTTCTTATGACTAATACTCCATTGTATATATACTACATCTTCTCTATCCATTCATCTATCAGTGAACATTTAGGTTGCTTCCATGTCCTGGCTAATATAAATAATGCTGCTATAAACACAGAGGTGCACGTATCTTTTCAAATTATAGCTTTGTCTGGATATATGCCCAGGAGTGGAATTGCTGGATCATATGGTAGTTCTATTTTTATTTTTCTGAGGGACCTCCATACTGTTCTCCATAGTGGCTGCACTAATTTACATTCCCATCAACAGTGTAGGAGGGTTCCCTTTTCTAAGAGAAAATCTTGTAATCATACTTTATGCTCCTGAAAATATTACTTCTTGAAAATGTCTCACATATTTTCTCTTTAAATCACATTTTCCTGCTGCTGCTGCTGCTGCGAAGTCGCTTCAGTTGTGTCCAACTTGGTGTGACCCCAGAGACAGCAGCCCACCAGGCTCCCCCATCCCTGGGATTCTCCAGGCAAGAACACTGGAGTGGGTTGCCATTTCCTTCTCCAATGCATGAAAGTGAAAAGTGAAAGTGAAGTCGCTCAGTCATGTCTGACTCTTAGCGACCACATGGACTGCAGCCTACCAGGCTCCTCTGTCCATGGGATTTTCCAGGCAAGAGTACTGGAGTGGGGTGCCATTGCCTTCTCCCACATTTTCCTAGGAGACCACAAATATTCCTAATTTAGGTGGTTTTTAAAACACACACACACACACACACACACACAATCACCTGCCAGCTTAAGAAGTAATCACGGTGAATTCCAGGATAAAATTCTTGTACCTGTGAAAATTGAGAAACAGAATATGGAGACTGAGGAAACAGTTGTAATGATAATAATAGTGATTAACTAGGAGGCTTGGACTTTGAGTTCCCAAAAGGCAGGCACTATGTTTTGTCATCTGAGTAGTTCTGGCACCTTGCATGATCGCCCATCTCAAGAAACATTTGTTTTTAAAATAAGCAAATGAATATTGTATCTGTTAACATCAGTCACTAATCTGTTTTAGTACCAAAAATATTATCTCAAGTATAAGCATACCTAGTTTTATTGTGCTTCACAGAGAGTACATATTTTTCAAAACAAATCGAAGGTTTGTGGCCACCCAGTGACGAGCAGGACTACTGTCCGTGTTTCCACTAGCACTCTCTCACTTCGTGTCTCTGAGTCACATTTGGGTAATTCTCAAGTGTTTCAAGCTTTTTCATTATTATATTTGTCATGGTGATCTGTGCTCAGTGATCTTTAATGTTACTACTCCGACTTGCTAAAGGCTCAGATTATGGTTAGTGTTTTTTAGCAATAAATTATTTTTCAATAAAAGTGCATATGGTTTAAAAATAAATTTTAGAAAAGGAAAAATTTAAGCAAACAAAAAATATTAAGGTGCACACTGTTTTGCAGACATAACGCTGCTGCATCCATACATAATAGGTTATAATATAGACATAACTTTTATATGCACTGGGAAGCTAAGAAATTCGTATGACCTGCTTTCTTGAGATAGTTGCTTTATTGTTGTGGTCTGGAACTGAACTCACTGTATCTCCGAGGTAAGCCTGTAATCGTCTCATTGTGTTCACTTTCTGCTTTGTTCACAGTAACAACCTGAGCTGCAGTCTTCCTAAACCACCATGGGGCTTCCGATTGTCTCAGAGTTCATCAAGGGCTTCTCCAGAGCAGTCAACGCCCCTTCCTCCACCAGCACTTCTCAACCTTGGCTGCCCAGTGAAACAGTCACCTGGGAAGATGATAAAAATCCTGATGCCTGTGCATCACACCCCAGGCCAATTAAGTCAGGCTTGGGAGGGCAGGACCCAGGCCTTAGGACTTTGTAAAGTTTCCCAAGCAATTCCAAAGTGCAGCCAAGATTGAGAACCACAGCTGTGCTCTGAGGCCAGGCGAAGTTCCCTGCTACGTTTGACTCAAATCTTTTGCTTTTCTGACAGTCTTCTTTTGTTTTTCTAACTGTTTTTTTTTTTTTTTTAATATTTATTTGTATTTATTTTTTTGTCTCCTGTGGGTCTTTTGCGGCATGTGGGATCTAATTTCCTGACCAGAGATCGAACCCGGGCCCCCTGCCTGGGGAGCTCGGAATCTTAGCCACTGGGCCAGTAAGGAAGCCCTCTAACAGGGTTTATAAAGATACCTTGAAAGAGCTACTTTTAGCTCCAAAGAAACTTAAAAGGGAGACTGTGACTTTGACTCCAATGGTAGATTTTTTTTTTTTGAAGATTGAGTATTAAAGTTTAGAACGAGTGAACCAAGGCTGATTTGCAGAAATAAACATTAAGAGGTTACTTACTGGTGTGCAGTGAGCCGTGACCAAAAGGAAAGTGATCAGAAACACCACTTTCATCTTTAGACTCTATCTGTAAGTAAAACAAGAGTATTAATTCTTAACTTAGAAAATATGTAACCCTTTCCTGCTTATGGAGCCTGACCCTGGATCAGGCACTTTCTTAAGAAACTTGACTGAAGCTTATGCTATTAGGAACCAAAGGATGTATAGAGTAGAGATTCTGGAAGATAATTTTGTTGTTGTTGTTTAGTCGCTAAGTCTGTTAAACAATTGGAATATAGATTATGATTCACATGCCTTATGAATGGTGTGTGGCTCTAATTCAAGATCTACATCATACACACACACATTCAGGTACAGTATGAAACATTTCATAAAGGGAAAGTTGTTCAGTCGTGTGTGACACTTTGTGACTCCATGGACTGTAGCCCGCCAGGCTCCTCTGTCCATGGAATTCTCCAGGCCAGAATACTAGAGTTAGTTGCCATTTCCTTCTCCATGGGATCTTCCCGATCCAGGGATCAAACCCAGGTCTCCCACATCGCAGGCGGATTCTTTACTGCCTAAGCCACCAGGGAAGCCCAAGAATACTGGAGTGGGTAGCTTATCCCTTCTCCAGTGGATCTTCCTAACTCAGGAATCAAACTGGGGTTTCTTGCATTGCAGGCGGATTTCATACTTATTAGCAATATTTACCTAGTGAGTTTAAAAGAATATTGGTCTATTAGCTGTTTATAAAAACACAGTTTTTGAAATACAGTTATTATTCCATTTGATTCTTACAGTGACTTTGATAGGTAGATAGTAGTATAATATCCACTTAGAAGTGGGTATTTGTCTTGTCTATACTCATATTATGATATAGAGGGTTTATTTGATGTGATAGTAAATTCTAATAGATTCACGGTTTTCTGTTTTCTGCTATATCATGGTAACTTTTATTTCAATCATTTTCATTTTTCTTGAAAACAAGAAAAAAGCTACACTGTTATGAGAACATCTTTTAAATGGTATACAAAATGCCCTTTATTGTTGTTTTGTAGGAAGAGAAGAGAGATGAGGCATTCTGAAGATAAATAATTGTTTTCCTTCTCCATAAGAATGCTATAATTTTTACCAACAGTATATTAATTGATTCATTTTTGTAAGAGGGGTCACTTGGTAAATGTTTATTATAAAAATTAATTCTGTCATTTGGAATACTTTTTACAAAGGGAGCTATAATTTTAAAATAAATCAAAACAGAAAATGACAACGCATATCCAATAACCGTAGATCTGTGAAATGCCATAAGAGAATATGTCTTAAAACAAGCTGCCAATGATTGATTTTAAAAAATCCATCTTTGAGGTTAAATTATATTTGAAATGGGGAGAGAGCCTTCAAGAGGATGATATCAAGACCAAATTCTTGTAACTATTATTGCCTACTGGAAGGCTTGCATCCTTTATGTTCCCCTCTTATAACTGTTGATTGATGCTCCTCTTTTTTTCCATATATTCATTGCTCTAAATATGGAGGAGGGAAATAGGCATAAGTTCTAAAATTCCACCTATGTAGGATTTTTGTGATTGCTCTTTTTCTATAATTTGGGTTCACTCACTATTTTAAAACCCTAATACAACCCAGAACAAGTATCAGAGTAACATATTTAAAATAAATAAAATGTGAGTCCATGGGATAATATTTAAAGAGTTAAAAACATAGGCCACATGACTATAAAAGAGAATTAAAATGTTATTGTCAATAAATTAAATTCTTTAATTCTCAGCCTTTCCAGTTGTCTATATTTTTGATAAAATAATAAAATTTATAATTGAAAGGATATTTATTACCTTGTACACCAGGAAAAACAGAATGTTCAAGATGGTTGAGATTTCCTTGACGCCTCGTTTCCAGATGATCTGGATAACTGGAAGGTATTTATATATGTGGATTCTAATGACGTGTAGTATCAGCACATTAAAAACCAATGAGTCCTCATGACCCTCATTTGCATGGGACTAGGATAGGGCCAATACTTCATTCTTGGCGGGGCCAAGACACTTGTCTCTGATCGGAATACGTTTTTGTGGTTGTTCTTGAGATATGAATAATTCAGGTGACCTAGGGTTTTGCTAATGAGCAATCAGGACAAATAATTGCAACAACTAGAAAAGTACCAAACTGTATTAGTAGCTTGGCTGAAAGATACACCTTGAGAATTTCAGCTTAAAAGATTCAAGGTAAATCCATTGACATTTGCATGAATCATGCCTTGACAGAGGAAGTCTTGGTCTGCCATCTCATTCATGGCGGAGACAAGAGGCTATGAGCTGGATAAGCGGAGGGAGCACTAGCCCCTGAGTCCAAGCTCAGCTCTGCTGGTGCTGGCGTCACTTGTTGAAGGTCAGTTCGATTTCCCACAGAGAACACACCAGGGGTCTACTTATCTCAGAGTCCAGGTCCCTGCTAACTCGGTACCAGAGAAAAGACATTCTTCCCTCCTCTGACAAAAGCTCACTCATCTCTTGCTCTGTATGTTTTGTAGGATAAATATTTAGTTCCTTTTGGAGAAGTCCTGTACTCTCCACGTCTATAGGTTTTACTTCTGTGGTCCAGGTAAATTGGTCTGCTGCTGCTAAGTCACTTCAGTCGTGTCCGACTCTGTGCGACCCCATAGATAGATGGCAGCCTGCCAGGCTCCCCCGTCCCTGGGATTCTCCAGGCGAGAACACTGGAGTGGGTTGCCATCACCTTCTACAAAATTGGTCTGCAGTATTTTTTTTTAAATAAAAATCTTGGTTATTCAGTCTTGAATAACATCACCTGTGAGACACTAACAGCTTAGCTAAGGTATCACTTTGCCAAACCCAATTCCTTTCACAGTATTTCTTTCTAATGAGCAGTCTTTTATTGGGCTATATAACCTAGTTCTGTGAAAAGGTTCTAGTACTTTTAAGCTCAGATGCAAAATGAAATAAAATGCAAGCTTCACAACTTTGCCTCAGAGACCTCCCATGTTCTAGCTATGAAACTATGTGAATAGTGTAATTGCCTGTAACCCAGAATTCACTCTTTTTCTCTAGTTTGATGAAACAGATTGAGCCCTTTTAAAGCAGTATCCCCTCTTCTCTTTCATCTTATCTGGAACAGAGATAGTGATGAGTGAGAAAAGTCAAAGAAACCTCTGAATCTATCATCATGGGGACCCAACCACCCTACTAAGCAGCAGCAAACAGGATAGTCTGGGAGCCATAGGAGAACCTTGTTTGTTTTTAAACCTTAAGGAAATTTTATATTCGGAAAAAAAAGAAAGGTGTGGTGTGGTGTAAGAACAGAAAATGTGGATAAAGACAGAACACGAGAGATGTGGCACCACTCACATGAGGGGCAAATTAACAGCCAACATGGCCTGCCAATGCCAGGATCACAAAACCTGGCAGCCTCCAAGGAAGAGCAGCCATTTCCAAGAAGCAACCAGTCTTGAAAGACACAGGTTTCACCTTTTCCAATCTGCTTCCTCAGGACCACAGTTGTCAGAAGACCATGGTTGTTCCTCCCGCCTTTGCAAAAGGGTGGCTGGACCGACGAGAAAACCTTGCTTGTTAACCTATCTGCATCTCCTAAAATTGAGGCACTAACTCTTGGCTTCTCAACAGTGGGCATCAAAATTTTGGTCCTTCAGGAGTAAATTTGAGGGAGTGGACCTCTCAACTTTCTGAGGTGTGACATCCCAAAGGAGTGTGTGCTTTCCCTTTGAAGATTCACAAGCTCTCAGCACTAAGAAGCACAGACTACCACCTGGAGTAGAATGTCACACTTTTTCTCAGTGTGCCTTTTGTTCTTTTTTTTTTTAGTTGATTTATATATTAGTTAAAAATATACAACATAATGATTCAATATTTTATAGGTAATACTCCATTTAAAATTATTATAAAATATTGGCTATATTCCTTGTGGGTGGTGGTGGTTTAGTTACTAAGTCACATCCTACTCTTGCAACCCCATGGACTGTAACCCACCAGGCTCCTCTGTCCATGGGATTCTCCGGGCAAGAATACGGGAGTGGGTAGCCATTTCCTTCTCCAGTAAATCCTTGTATCTTATTTTATACAAAGTAGTTTGTACTACTTTAATCCCCTACCCCTATCTTGCTCTTCCCTCTCCCCACTGGTAACCATTCATTTGTTTTCTGTATCTGTGTCTATTTCTGGTTTTTTTTTTAATATTCATTTGTTTTATGTTTTAGATACCACATATAAGTGATGTAGTATTTGTCTTTCTGTTATTTCACTAAGCATGATACCCTTCAGGTCCATCAATGTGCAAATGGGAAAATTTCACCCAGGCTTAATGGGAAGGACAGAAAAGACATTCCAAGCAAAGGGGACAGTGTGAGCCAAAACATGGAAGTGAGAAGAACATGGTGGGTTGGTGGATCCATAGGTGGTTCAGTCTTCTTAAAGGATGAGATGAAGCCGGAAGTGGCAGGAGTGTCTGCATGCACTGTGGTGTTTTAGAAATCCTGACTAATTGAGTGATTCAGAAGCCAAAAGAGATAAGCAAAAATCACCAGATCCTCATTATCCCTTAGGAAAGAGGAAACTTCAGTCATTAATGAAATCAAAAGGAAAGCGTCATGGATCAGTTGACTCAGTTTCTTCATATATTAAAATCTCTTAAAAATTAGAAAATTAGAACGCTAATTTTGTAGATAAAACTTTCATCTTTGGAGATGTCATTTTTCTAAAGCATGTTCAACCAAATACTCCTCCTGATAGAGGGGAATATGTGAAAGTGGCCAGGAAATCCAGAAATCAAGTTTTAATCCATATTCATTTTAAGAGAATTTGGTGAACGTGTTAGTGGTTTTCCCAGTTCTGCTGAGTTTGCTGTCTACTTCGTGGAATGGTTCATTCCAAACTTGCCTCTCAGATAAAGAGATTAATTTTGGAAATTCTTTTATAGTTTACAATGCCTTTTATTTCAAAATTCAATGCATCCAGCCAGTGTGAGTGAGGCACACCAAAGCCTCTTCCCTGCAGGTGCTCCTCTTGGGGCCGGGTCAGCAGCCAGGGCTTCCCAAGGTGGGAGCTGGTCCTTGGTTCTATGCCCTCACTGAAGAGCGAATTATCCTCACCCTTGGAGTAAACACACGTACACCATGATTACAGTTCACCCCAACTACTGCTGTGCTCAGACACGGTGTTCCCACTGTGTCATTAAAGACATTTGAATCTTGTGTTTTGTAATGAGAGGCTCCTGCCTCTTGGTCATCATAATTTTTGCTCTAAAGTCTGAACAAAACAGAAACCCCCTGAGGTGGCGGTTTTCAATATGGCCATACATTAGACTGACGTTTTAAACAATTATTTATTTACTCCTGGCTGTCCTGAGTCTTCGTTGCTGCTCAGGCTTTTCTCTAGTCGCAGCCAACAAGGGCTACTCCCTAGTTGCTGTGTGCAGGCTTCGCATTGCTCTGGCTTCTCTCGTTGTGGAGCACAGGCTCTAGGTCACACGGGTGTTGTGGTGTGTGGGCTCAGTAGTTGTGGCTCCCAGGCTCTAGGGCACAGGCTCAATAGTTGGAGCACACGGGCTTAGTTGCTGCCTGGCATGTGGGATCTTCCCAAACCAGGGATCAAACCCGTGACTCCTGCATTGGAAGGTGGACTCTTTCCTACTGAGCCACCAGGGAAACCCTAGACTGACTTTTTATAATAGTTGTCGATGCCCAGTTTCTACCCCCAGACATCCTGATTATCTTAATGTCGATCTGGAATGGAGCTCAGGCATCAGTAAACAGTTGCCTCCCCAGATGATTCTAATGTGGAGAACCAGGTTCCCAGAGACTTGAACCCTGGGGTAGCTGTCCTATCTCCTCTCCCTTTGAGACTGGAGACCCCTGAGAATTCCTGCTGCTGACTAGAGGGAATCCTACTGTTGGATGGGCTGGCGGCAGGCACTTTGGCCTCTACAGCAGTTTCTTCTTGGGTTAGATTGTGGACAGGACAGCTTTTTCAAGTGGAATTAAGGATGCCAGGTGACCTTGTTCTTGTGCCTAGCGACCTTGATCCTGTTCCCAGTGGCTAAGGAAATGGACCCATTACTGCAGGATTCCTGCAGACCATTCCATGGAGAGATACACAATAGTGACAGCCCACAGTCTGAGGCTGTGTGAACCTCTGGTACAAGAAACAGCTGTGAGCTAACACACTAATTAGAGCTGCATTCGCAGCTCTCCAGGGAAACACGCTGTCACTCGCTTACACAGGCACGTTTGGAGAACCGTTGCTTTGGGCTGCCGGTCATGCCAAGCACGCAGTGTAGCTGAGCACATCCAGTTCTGTTTTCACTTGCTGATACATAGCAGTGACGACTGAATAAAAACTAGAATTCTAATGAATGCTGTCAGGTCCCACACTCAACAGACACGACAAAGCAGTTTTCCATGTGTCCTGTCAGTAAGATGGTAAATACAGAGATATTTGACATGCCCCCGGTCAGACTGGGAGGAAGGCCAGCATCCAATGGGTGAAGCAGATGCTCCCTGCTTAGGCTGGTGCTGTTTTTCAGTCACGTCCGACACTTTGTGATCCCATATAGCCTGCCAGGCTTCTCTGTCCCTGAGGTTCTCCAGGCAAGAGTACTGGAGTGGGTTGTGATGCCCTCCTCCAGGGGATCTTCCTGACCTGGGGATGGAACCCAAAGCATCTCTTGCATTGGCATGTCGATTCTTTATCACTAACGCCACCTGAGAAGCCCCATTTAGGCTGGAGAACCAGTCTTTACCCCAACCATAAATGTAAATGGGGAAGGAAAGGCTAAGGTGATATGGGAAGCATTTGCTTGGGAGAGTTCCCTAAAAAGAGCAGTCAATACAGGGAAAAAAAAACAAAGAGGGCCTTAAGTAAGATCCTGTCTGCTTACATAGAGAAACAGCCCTGATTTGATGTAAGAGGGCTACGACCCAAGATCAAGGTTTTGCTTGAAGGAGAGGAAGAATTGCATTCGCTCTGAATACAGAATATCATGTGTTGTTATTCTGGGGATCACAGAGACAAGGGATGTAGAAATGCCTTATGTTAACTGTAAAGTGTAATATCAATTTGATGGTGGTGGTTCAATACCCAGAGGACCTTGCTACTCAAAGTGTGGTCTGCAAACTATCTTCATCAGCCTCATCTAGGAGCTTATTCAAAGTGCTACTGAAAGTGCATTCTATTTTTTTCTTTAGGCTGTGCTGGGTCTTCATTGGGCATCCCTGGTGGCTCAGATAGTAAAGAATCTGCCTGCAATGCGGGAGACCCAGGTTTGATCCCCTGGAGAAGAAAATGACTACCCACTCCGGTATTCTGGCCTGGAGAATTCTATGGACAGAGGAGCCTGGCGGGCTACAGTTCACGGGGTTGCAAAGAGTCAGACACTACTGTGAGGGGTGTTGTCTAGTTGCAGCGTGTGGGGGTTGCTCTCTTGTAGCAGAGCACAGGCTCCAGGGTTCGAGGGCTTCAGTAGTTGAGGCTGAGGGCTCGGTAGTTGCTGCTCCCAAGCTCTAGAGCACAGGCTCAATAGTTGAGACGCAGGGGTCAGTTGTTCCCAGGCATGTGGGACCTTCCCAGATCAGGGATTGAACCCATGTCTCCTGCATTGGCAGGTGGATTCTTTACCACTGAACCACCAGGGCAGCCCCTGAAAGTGCTTTTAAATTGTGGCAAAAATGTACAGAAGAAGATTTGCCATTTTAACCATTTTTAAAAGTACAGTTCAGTGGCATTAGGTAATTCACATTGTTGTGCAACCTTACTATCCATCTCCGGAACTTTTTCATCTTCCCAAACTGAAACTTGTACCCTGAATATGCAAAGTCTCCAGATAATTATTTGCACAAAGTTTAAGAAGCACTGGCCTGAGGGATTTCTGGCAGTAGATTGTGTGTTAAACTTAATCATAGTTTACTCTGCAGCAGATGCTGTGCTAAGTATTCTTTATCTCAATCTCATTTACCCGTAATCTCATTTAATCTTCCCAGCAACTTGACTGAAGTAGGTATTATCTATCATGAGCCCCACTTTACCGAGACAGAAACTTTAAGCATTTTATTCAAGGTCACACAGTGGGTAAGAGGTAGAGCTAGGGTGTCACTTGCTCTGTGCCCAGAAAGATCCCACTCAGGTGCTTGCATTTGAGGATATGCGTTGAGGAAGAAAAGATACCTGGATATGTAGAGAAAGAGGTAAAATAAGATCTGCAAGTAAATCCATATTTCTGTGGTTTTATATAACTCATGCATCTAGTAATGAGATTTGGAGAATCTGGGACTCTACTTTCAGAGCATTATTTTACTTGTTCCTCCAGAAATTTTACTCTCAACCTGATTCTCTTTCCTTTCTTAAGCATTTCAGCAGATCCTATTTCTCTCTTTCCAGAACCTTCTGGAACAAACTGGAAAGTCAAACAGGAAGTGTTTGTGGGGAATTCTGTGTGGGGTAGACTAGTGTGGTTAGGCTCACTGATCTCCTCCTTCACACCCCGTGGTTTCAGGCCTCAGCGTGACTGAGGGGTGCAAACTCTGGAAAGTCTGACTTGAAATGTGAGTCAGAACACTGACCAGTCTCGTTTGTTCATGTCTGAAACTGAGAAACTTGCACAACCTCAAACTTTTTACCACTGACTCAAGGGACATGAATTTGAGCAAACTCTGGGAGATAGTGAAGGACAGAGAAGCCTGGCATGCTGCAGTCCATGGGGTTGCGAAAAGTCGGACATGACTTAGTGACTGAATAACAACAGCAAAACCTTTTATAATCAAAAAAAGATAAATCCCCTCTACGGAAGAAAAACACAACGGAAAATTCCAGGGGGATCACCTGAAATTACGTGACTTTGTCGACCACTGGGAAGTCAGGTATGGCCAGATGGCCATTTGGTGCACAGCTGGACAAGTCCTTGTCCTTTCAGAGATCAAACAGCTAGAGGGTGTCTCTAGTCATTAAAAGTTGCTTGAAAATTACATAAACCAAGACCCAGGTTTATTTTTTTTAATTGTTTTATTGGAGTGTAACTGATTTAAAATGTTGCCTTAGTTTATGCTGTACAGCAAAGTGAATTAGTTACACATTTCAGGAGCCTGGTGGGCTATAGTCCGTGGGGTCACAAAAGAGTCTGACATGACTTAGTGACTAAACAACAACAACAGATACATAGATCCACTTATTTTTAAATTCTTTTCCCATATAGATCATTACAGAGTATTGATTAGACTTCCTTGTGCTATACAATAAGCCCTTTTTAGTTATCAATTTTATATATAGTAGTGTGTGGATGTCAATCCCGGTCTCCCAATTAATCCTTCTCCCCACCTTTCCCCATTGATAACCACAAGTTTTTCTACATCTGTAGCTCTACTTCTATTTTGTACATAAATTCATTTGTACCTTTTTTTTTTTTTAAGACCCAGGCTTGTAAAAGATTGCTTAGAACTACTCATCGAAATTGATGAGAAGACTGGTTCTCAACCCTTGAAGTTGAATCAATCACTTGTGAAGCTCTAAACAAACAAACACAACCCTATAACCAAGACCCACACCCAGAGACTGTGGTCTGGGTGGATGCCCAGGCACTGGTGTTTTTAATGTGTACCCAAGGTTGATAAACATGGAATTAGACAAAGCAAGGCTAATGTTCCGTCTTTGTATTCACAGTGCCTAACACAGTATCCGGCTCTTCATAAATGTTTATGGAATGTCTGTGTGAATAAATGAATTAGTGTTATCACATGAACTACTAATAGTATATCAAGTAGTATGTCATGTAGCACTCAAGTAATATGTTATGGGTTTAAAAATACTTTTATAGGCATCTTTCATTTAAGTCTTCTGACTCCCCTGGAAAATCCTGGGTCAGTCGTGTCCAACTCTGCAACCTCATGGACCGTATCCCACAAGCTTCCTCTGGCCATGGGATTCTCCAGGCATGAATACTGGAATGGGTAGCCATTTGCTTCTCCAGGGGATCTTCCTGACCCAAGGACCGGGAGATTTTTTACCATCTGAGCCACCAGGGAAGCCCTAAGTGAATTAGTGTTATCACATAAACTATTAATAACACTTGGTAGTATGTCTTGGGTTTCAAAATATTCTTTTATATGTTCCTTTCACTTAAGTCTGTGACTCCCTTGGAAAATACAGATGTGATGCCCATTTACACTTGAGGACAGAGGCTTAATGAGATTAGGTGGTTTCCCCTCGTAAATCCCACAAAACTGATGAAAACTGTGTTTAATTCTCATCCACTGAGAAATTTCATGACTGCTATGGTTCTCATCTGGCTCTAGTAGTGCCTCTAGAAAGTTTCTCTGTTTGCTTTGTCAAGTATGTCATTTATTCCTCCCACCTTAACACTGATGTCTAACTTTATACTTTAAAGTAAAATTCAAACAAAATTATAAAAAAGGATAATTAACTCATGTAATCACCCAGCTTCAACAAGAATCAACTTAGGGTCAATGTGATTTTATCTACACCCCCACACACTGCCCCCTCTTGAAACAAATACCAGTAGATATTCCAGTGTGTTTCTCTAAGGACTTAAAAACAAAATAATCTCAGTGTCATTATCATACCTAAAAAGTTAACAGTAATACCCAAATATCACCAAATATCCAGTCAGTGGGGCTTCCCTGGTGGTTCAATGTAAAGAATCTGCCTGCCAAGCAGGAGCTGCGGGTTTGATCCCCGGGTTGGGAAGATCCCCTGGAGAAGGAAATGGCAGTCTACTCCAGTATTCTTGCCTGGAGAATCCCATGGACAGAAGAGCCTGGCAGGAGACAGTCCATGGGGTCACAAAGAGTTGGACACGACTTAGCGACCGAATAACAGCACAATCCAGTCAGTATTCACACATCTGATTGTCATTTTTTTTCCCCCCAACAGTTTTTTGATTAGGGGTCTAAATAAGTTCTATATGTTGCAGTTGTTTGATATGGCTCTTAAGTCTCTTTTAATCTGAGGGTTTTCCCTTGGTCTCTTTGCTTGTCTCCTTATAATCTATTTGTTGAAGAAACCAGGTCATATGTCACATACTGCCCCCAGTTCTCTGGGTTTTGCTGACCGTAAATCGCTCTTGTATTTCATACTGTCCTTTGGGCTCTGTAGAGCCTATAACTTAGTAGGTAGATCCAGAAGTTTGATCAGATTGGGGTTGGATTCCTACTCCTCTCCCCCACCGCCCCCAAATACCTTCCTAAGTGCTGGAAAAGTATTGCCTGAAGGTAGAAATTTTGGAAGCAAAATCAATAGTGAAGGCCAGGCAGCCAATACACATAAATTCATGGCCCAGGAGGAAGACAGAGCCGGCCTGCCTGTGGCCACGGTGTGGCCAGCCCCTTCCAGGAGGATCCCTGTCCCAGCTCAGGGTCCAGGTGCAGCCCTGCCTCCCTCAGACATCCTGCCTCTACCTGGGTGATTGTGCCTCTCCTTTCCTGATTGTCGCCACTTGGCACTGAGTGTGGCATCTGCAGTTCAGCGGGGGCTCTTCCCCAAGTCAGCATTTCCCTGAGACCAGATGACATCTGTATTTCTAGCTAGTTGGGACCATCAGAGGGATCAGCTGTTTCTACAGCTACAGCTTTGTGACAAGAACATTTGCTCAGAGTGACATCTAGTGGCTTTAAATATATAATTTATTGAGGTGTAGGGCACCCCCCTCTTTTCTCTTGACTACACTGCTGCCAGTGGGATCTTAGTCCCCCGCCCCTCCTCCACCTCCCTACAGTGGAAGCACTGAGTCTTAACTATTGGACCACCAGGTTAAGTCCTAGGGGCCCTTTACTGAAGGAACATCAAACTTCAGTTTGGTTTTAAATTTTGTATTTTTTAATTACAAAAGTATCTCACAATCAGAAGAAAAATCTTAAAGAATACTGAATAGTATTAAATTAATACTTTTTTAAATTTAATAAAATTAAATTAAATTTGTTTCCAGAATTTCATTCAAAACTTTCCTCGTGCACTGTGTGAGTAGAAAGTCAAAGTCCCACAAAACCCACACCCCAGGAGTAGCCACAGCTAATGGTTGATAGTTCTCTTTAATACCTGCATAGTATTTCATAAATTCCCCCCCGCCCCCCATTCCTCATTAATGAACTCTGGGGTAGAGTCTAAATTTTTTTTGGTATTACAAACCATGCTACCGAAAACATCTGTGAACGTGTGATTTTCATACTCCTGAGAATGTTTCTGAAGATAGTAATCTTGAAGTCAAATTACTGGGACAAAGAATTCTTTGTATTTTTTGCATCAGTTTACACCTCTACCCACAATGTATGAAGGTACAGTTGCCCTGTGTGGTCAGACCAGTACATTATCATTTAAATAAAAATCTGGGTAGCTTGTTTTGATCTTTAAAAAGAACAGGATTTTTTTTGTTGCCATGACTAGGTTGGGTTCTGTGTGATACAGTTTTTTCTGTTAATCTTCCTGGAAACACTTCATGCTGAGTTTGTAATTTGTGTGTGTGTCTGTGATCAGTTGTGTCAGACTCTTGCCACCTCATAGACTTGTAGCCTGCCAGGTTCTTCTGTCTGTGGAATTTTCCAGGCAAGAAATAGTGGAGTGGGTTGCTGTTTCCTACTCCAGGGGATCTTCCCGACCAAGAGATCAAACCAATGTTTCTTGCATCTCCTGCATTGGTAGGCAGATTCTTCACCACTATACCACCTGGGAAGCCATCTGTAACCTAGTGGTGAACAAACCTAGAAAGAAGGACATTTTTGACCCTTATTAATAGTAACAAATGATATTTGCAGAGTGTGTAGCCAGGTTGCTGGAGACACAGTGAGGATAGGATATGAACCCTGCCTTATGTTCCTGGGGAGTCAGTGGAGCCAGCATGTAAGCCAGTCACTGTGAGAGTGTGAGTCGGTCTCTAGTGGCAGGAACCTTTGAGCTGGGTCTTGAAGAATGAGGCCAGGCCAACAGGTGGGGAGGGTTGGGTGGATCAGGGAACCAATATGTGAATAGTAGGGTATAACTGGGGGACGAGATCCAAGTGGCTAGAAGAGTTTGGGAAGTAGCTCAGATTTGAGACTATAGAGATGGGCACAGGCTGGGTAACAGAGTTTGTACTTTGAGAGTCTGGTGTTTCTCAAACTCTGGACTCTAAGAAAAACATTACGCCAATGCTCTAATTGAAAAATCAATATCCCTTGCCATAAATGTAAGATACCATAAAAACAACTTTGGTAAAAAAGGGAAAAAAAAAGAAAAAATCCAAGTGAGTACCTTTGAAATAGTTTAATATTACAATACATATAACAATGAATTTAACGTTTAAAAAACACACACCGAAAATTATCTTCATCTGGGAAAATAAAGATTTATAATGAAGAGATTCAGCTCTGTGTCTTATAGTTTCAGACCAAGATGAGGGTTCTGTCAAGACAGTTGTTTCTGATTTTGTGTTAATTAACCCCAGACCCCAACACACCTGTGGGTGTGTTAACCACCGCCCCCCCTCC
>NW_011494664.1:1476435-1478358 GCF_000754665.1 Bison bison bison | reverse complement strand
GAACAGGGATCTCAGATGACTACCCAAGTCCCACAGCTGGGAATCAAAATTTAGTGTCTTCTGACCCCAGATCCTCATACAAGGCTGATGCTTGATGCAAGGAAAACTTACTAACACGTATTAGCTCTCCAAAAACAGGACTAAGCTGCCTCTAGGAGCAAGGACCTCCTGCCTGGAACATTCTAGCACACATGCTAAGTCGCTTCAGTCGTGTCCAACTCTTTGTGACCCTATGGACTGCAGCTTGCCAGGCTTCTCTGTCCATGGGATTCTCCAGGCAAGAATACTAGAGTGGGTTGCTGTACCCTCCTCCAGGGGATCCTCCTGACCCAGGGATCGAACCCGCATCTCTTACGTCTAACTGCACTGGCAGGTGGGTTCTTTACTAGCACCACTTGGGAAGCCCGTTCCAGCACGTACCTACCTGTCTGTAAAGTGCTGTTGAGATCATAGGTTAGTGTCTAAAGTCTGTGTCTCTGGAAATATTTCAAGACACTCGCTCAGAGATTAAGAAACTTACAACCTTGTTTGAATCATTAAAACATAGATAAAAGGTTTTGACTTCTACAGAAATAAACATTCAGTTTTAAAGCAATGATTGTTAAGAGATTTAAGGAACCCTAATTATAACTGTGTGTGAATTCTGTGTCCAGCAGCAGTAGTATTAATAACTGCTTTAAAAAACTTCTAAAATATTTATAATTTGATGATATGTCAAAAATCCTGAAATAGAAAAAGACTGTTAGCATATTCTTTTTTTTAACATGATGTTTTTTTGTTTGTTTGTTTTTGGTGTTGGCTGTGCTGGGTGTTGGTTGCTGCATGTGTCCTGAGCTATTTGTAAATTTTGGAGACTAATCCCTTATCGCAAGGAGTCAGACAGGACTGAGCGACTGAACTGAACTGAATCCCTTATCAGTCACGTCACTTGCAAATATTTTCTCCCAGTCTATGGGTTGTCTTTTCTGTTTTGTTTATTGTTTCCTTTGCTGTAAAAAGCTTTTGAGTTTAAGAAGGTCCCAGTTGTTTTGTCAGTTTGGTTTTGATAATGTACTGTGGCTAAGATGTCACCCCTGGGGGAAGCTGGCCGTTTCTTCTTCTAAATCTAAAAATATTAGGTTTCTGAATTGGCCTCTCATTCTTAGTCATGCCACTGCAAACAGCAGTTAATGTCTTACCAAATAATCATCCTTCTTTATTGCAGGGTAAACCAGTTAGATAAGCAGTATTGGAGCCCGGCTGCACCTCAGGATTACCTGGGGAGTATTTAAAACATCCTGATAGTGTGGCCTCTTACTCAAATTTTGATTTAAGTGGTCTGGAGTAGGGCCTCAGGCATTTTATGTTTTAAAAGCTCCCCGGATGGTTTTAATGAGCAGTTAAGGCTAAATCACTGGATTAACGGCATGATTTTCCTATTTCTTCCTAGGACAATTTAAATGTTCCTTTTAAATAAAAACTCCCTTAAAGCCAATCCCTATTAATTTTGAATGTTAATTGATAAAGGAAGTTTTCTGTAAGCCTTGAGTGTGCAAATAGGACTTGCCTACCACAGGACAGAGTCGAAAGGGTGTAACTAGCAAAGAGTGAGGGCCCCTGAAGAAGGAACCAGAGCAGCTACTTCCCAGAAAACTGGTTAGGGTGAGCAGACGCGAAACCCAGAGTTTAGCCATCAGCCCTCCAAGCTCCACTACAGTCCATCCTGAACTGACAAGCCAAGACCTTGTTCATGCTGACCCATCATTTTACCTGGTGAAGCTCTGTGGCTTTTGCCTTTGTAAGCCCCACCCTTGCTCTTGGTAGCAGAGATGGTCTTCATGGGCTGCTCTCAGCAGTATATTCCTATACATAATTACCGCCCAGGGCTCTACTTATCCTCTCTGAGTTATCTTGGAGCTTCAGAGTCCTTGTTTAGCTTTAATC